>NW_022985179.1:203333-387084 GCF_010093535.1 Lindgomyces ingoldianus | reverse complement strand
GTTGGCGAGGCGGGCTGCTAATAAGGAGCCTCCTCTGCGTGGCTACGCACGCGGTAGGTTTCTAATTGTGCGGCCTGTATTGTCTTCTCTGCGTGGCTACGCACGCGGTAGGCAAGTAGTTGCACAGCCTGTGTTAATAGAAGGCTCTAGGGCGCATAAAGGCTTAGCAGTAAGCCCTCTCTGTGTGGCTACGCACGCAGTAGGTTGCTAATCTTATCTTTGTGCAATTAGTTAATCTAAGGGCGCGCATAAAGCTTACTTACCTCTCTCTGTGTGGCTACGCACACAGTAGATGTAAGCTTCTTTGTACCTTCTCTGCGTAGCTACGCACGCAGTAGGTGTGAGCTTCTTATATAGTAGCAGTTTTATTAATCCTTATAAATCTGTCTGTTAAGGATAATATCCTCTGCGTAGCTACACACGCAGTAAATAGTCTGTTAATAGACTAATTAGTGTTAGTTAACTTAGGTTTAATTAAACAAACATACACCTAAGGGGCGTACTAAAAGGTAAGTAGGTAAAGATCTTTTTATTATTAACTACTACCTTTTCTCTTTATACAAAGAAAGAGGGCTCTTAAGTACACATAGCCCCTAACGCACAGGCTAGATAGCCAACGTTTTAGGCAACCTAATTCAGCCGTACGCGTGTACGGACACAGCTGTACTTACGTACGGACATTAGTTAAATTTTATAACTTTTTTATTAAGCTTATTAAGACCTATTTAAATAATATTAAGACTTATTACTACTATATTATACTAAGCATTAAATAAGTAAAAATATATTCTTTTCTCTTTTTAAAGCTAACTTACTAGCGTAAAAACTTTTTAGGTAATAGACTAATAAGTATAATTATTTTTTAACTTTTTACTAAAACTATGCTCTAGGCTAGCTTAAAGATAAGTAGTATATCTACTAGTTAGTGCTAGGTAGTTAAATGTTAAGTTTATATTATGTGTTTTATTCTTTAAGTTTTATATATCTAGCTTATACATATAGTTTACATGCTTAAGTGTAAGGTTAATAGCTTTAAATATATCTTCTTACCTAGTAATATTTACTAGACTAGAGGCTAGAATAGCACACTAAAGTTCTAGGTTAAACACCTTATCTATAAGAAGCTACTGTAGGTGTAGCATTTTAAAACTATAGCGCTATTAGTTACTGCTATAAAACAAGATAATTAATAAATTAACTATTTAGTAAATTAAGCTAATATTACTAAACTTAATAGCATACTTAAGTGTAAGAAATACCTTAATTTCTTAAAAGTATTAATAAAGTGTTATAAGATTACTAGTAATAAAAGCACTACTTTTTTAAGCCTAGTATATAAAGATGCTTAGCTAGATACTATTAAGAACCTTTTTATACTACACTAGTGTAAGATAATAGATAGCATTATTAACTAGGCCTAGTAATTTCTTATAAGTAGATGTGTTAAAGTTACTAATTATCTTAGTAAAATAACCTTAATAAGCTATTTTAGTATAAAAAAAAGAAAAAATCTAAGTATCCTAACTTAACTAAATAAGCAAAGTAACTAAATAATACTTAATATTATTATAGTTAATACTAGTTTACTTTTAGTAAGTAATATTATAAAATATATTTAAAAAAAACTTAACACTATTAGGACTACTCTAATAAGTTCTAATAATTATATAAGTTAAAGCCTAAAGAATATAAAAATATGCAAAAGAGCTAACTATCTAGTTGCAGTAATTATATAGACAGCAAGTAAGCTGCTACTTATAACAGACACTCTAGATATGCTCTACTGTCTTCTAATTACCTTATATTAGCTAGAGATAATTAAAAAATATAGTAAAAGTATTAGATAAAAAGTTTTTACTTAGCCTAAACTACTTAATTTAAATATTATTATAAACTTTATATGTCCCTTTAATAGTACTTTTATTATAAAAGATAGTACTAAGGTTTTAGACCTAACTAACTAGCTGCAGCAGAAGAACATTAACTAACAGCATACTTAAAAGAGCTATAGCATGTAAATTAAACATTAACTATATAGCAGCTCTATGCATAGAACTTACTGTGCTTAAGAGATAATAATATATAATCTTCTTTAATATTAAATCTTATTTTATACTAGGGGCCTAGTATATAAATTCTACTTAAAAAAGAATAGTATAGTTAAGCATGCTTTATTAAAAACTGCTCTCTAGTAGCTACAGGCACTTAACAGTAAAAGTAGTTATAAGATTACACATAATTTATATTAGCACACCTAGAGCATAATTATAAGTTTAGTCTAAATAGTTAAAATTATTATAGATAATAATAAGCTAAAAGTTTTAAGCTATAGTTATTACTATTCTAGCAAACTTTTTAGCGCTAGAATTAAAAAAAGATGTTAAAGAATATACTTACTAAACTCTTAACTATTTTATAATATGTCTAATTTTTTTTATTAATAATTTTATAAAAGTTATATAAGCTAAAACTAGACATAACCTTAATAACACACCTTTTTATATTACTACTATAAAGATAATATCTAAGCATCTTTAGAAAATAATTTAATTACTTCCTAACACACTTTTACATAATAATAGAAGTAATTAAGTAGAGAGTAGAATTAGTTAACACTTTCTTTACTTTATAACTAGACTAAGCACTCTAACAGTTTTATATTAAATTCTAAAGTAATAAAAACTACTTTAGTATAGTAACTATAATCTAGCTATTAAAATTACTAATATTAAAGCTACTTATCTTTACTTTAGTTTTAATATTATACTTTATAAAAAAAAAGTGCGCTACTAATAAGTTAAGTTTATATAATAGCTTTTTAATATTAACTATATTCTTAAATGTATATTAATCTCTTAAAAGTATCTTTAAACTATATAGTTATTCTAAAGCTACACAAATATGCAATATATAGGCAGTAGATAGATAGGTATATAAGACTAAATTAATATAAAAAGTGTGTAGAAAGTTACTAATACTAAAATTAAGCTATTTTAAAAGCTAAAGTACTTTTATAAGTTTATCTGCCTAAAATGTAAAGAGCTAGCAAGTAGTTAGTAAGTGCGTGTTAGACAAAGGATTAGAAGAGTTAGGCAGCAGAGAAGACAATAAAAGCATAAAAAGCAGTAAAGATAACTCTATAGTATACTGCAAATTAAAATGCTAGAAGGTAGAAAAGCCTTAAAATAATGTTATTAAAATAAAAGATATAATAAAGCTAGTAAAGTAAGTAAGTAGTAAGCATTAAGTAAAAAAATAATAATAAATAACATATTTTTACATATAAAAGCTAGAATTTTTCTATTAAAGTAAAATTAATTATAAGTATAGTACTAATAATAGTATAAAGAAAGTAAGAGAGTTATAGCTACTTAAAAAAAGCTAAAAATTATTAAAAAGTTAATTTTTTAGCTATAGTTAAAAGAATTAAAAGCATTACACTTACATAGGCGCACTAAAGTCTTTTAGACAGGAGGAGCTTTAAGAAAATTATAGCTTCTAATTAGTTTAGAAAAAACTTAGCAGACTATAAGAAAACAGCTTTACTTTAAGGAGTATAGTGTGGCGCTAATCAAAGCCTCGACCGTCTAAGCTCGCTGAGATAAGTTGAAGGATGACGAGCAGGTATTAGCCTTCCTTTTCGGAAGCTTGGATGACATAATCAGGCGTCTCGCTTAGCGCACAGGCCAGCATCTAATATATGTCCACTAATCGCCTCTCTCACTCCTTTACTTAACCATGAAACTTCAACAAAGGGCTCTGTGTTAATAATAAGTAAGGGTAAGTATATATAACTAGTCTAATGCTAGCAGATGATAAAATACAACTAACATTAGACAGCAAACAGGCCTAACGCTCTCCGCCTAAGCCTTAGCAATCTTAATAGTGAGGAAACTAAAAAAGCTAAGTCTAGTAAAGTAACTACTAACTTCTAATAACAATCTAGCTATATACTATAGGATTGTCCTAAATGCTAATGTTTTTAAGCGCTCTAATCTGCGCGCACTAGGTTTACTAGCAAGAAACCTCTAAAACTAGCAACCCTAATAGCTAATTCTAACAAAATAAACACAGATAATGTCTGTAACAACTAGGTAGTAGATAATAATAACTATCTAAGTAATAGTTACCTATTGCAGTTTAGTCTAGGCAACAGAGAACTGCAGGATAACAATAATAATGTAGATAAAGGAAATACTACTAAAGGTAATAGTAATAATAAAGCTAGCAACAGTAAAAGCAGGAATATTAAGAAAGGTAGCAATAGCAATAACAGTAAAGCGCAGGAGAACTACTAAAATTAGCTAGATACTAGCATAAACTAAAGATTAGAGTATGCTTTTATATTCTAAAAGCTGCATTAATTAGCTAGAGAAAACCTAATGTAGAGACAGAATCTAATAGGTTTCTTCCTGCCTAAATTTAGATAGCAGTTACTAGGAGATTTTGCACAACACTAAACCCTTACTAAATCTAGCTACACACTGCCTGCTTAAACTAATCCTCCCTGCAAATCTAAGAATACAGCCTTATCTAAATACAATCTGTCTAAAAAACAGAGGATTATTATAGTTAACAGCAAAAAGGTTATTTAGGACAACTACTAGACTAACCTAGTAGCAAATAGTTAGATTGTTTAGAATAAAGAGACATTCTCTAATGCATTCTGTAAATTACGCTAGTTCTTATAAAATTAGCTAGTATACCTTTAACCACAGGTAGATAAGCACAGTAATAGCATTACTGTGTCTCTAAATGTAGATAAATTGCAGAGCGCTAAGGCTATCTAGGCGTTTATAGTAGGGGCTAAGCAGATTTCTTATAAACAATGCGCAGCATCTAGTAGGAAATTCCTAATATGCGTTACTATTTAAGGCTTTCTTAAGAGTTCGTGCGCATGCTGCTATTATAGAGGTGAAGGGGCTAAGTGTTTGTTTTGCAACTGTAAGCGTTAGATACATAGCTAACTCTACTAAACTCTAACAGTATATAGAATATACATCTAGTAGCAATTAGTAATTAATTAACACTACACTTAAAAAGCGCAAGATTTCTAAAAATAATCTCTTAAACAAAGGACTTAAGCCTCTAAAATACTATTAGAAGTAGAAGTAAGCCCTCTTAACTCTAGCTGCAAGCTACTATAATTCTAGCAGCAATATTAGCATAAATCTTAACTATACTGTTAATGTCTATTAGATGTTAATAGCCAGACGTTCCTAACTTATGCAGAGTCTAGTAGCAGGTATAACTAATACTGTTAGCAAGATAAAGAACTCTATTAGCTAGCTATGTAAATATAGTTGCAAGATTAGGGAACAGCATAATCTTCTACTATTAATTGCCCAGGCTAATTAGCTAGAAGCAGAGCTAGATTCAGACTAATTAGAATTAGAGAAATTAGATAGTAAAGTTAAAATTTAGTTAAGCAACATAAAGTCTAGCAGCAAATATAAGAAATCTAGCTACAATGTTAAGAACTCTAGTAGCAACATACAGAAATATAGTAGAAAAGTTAGCAGCAACACTAAGAGCAGAAAACATAAGCAGTATAAAGATAACTCCTTTAAATAACAGCAATCTCTAGCCTAATCTAATAGATTTTAATACAACAGCAATTACTACACAACACTATAAAAAGGCGCTTAGGCCTATAAATACCTAAAAAAAAAAAAAATTTTATATAAAAAAATTAAAGACTGCATGCTAGATAGCAGGCAGCTTTTAACAGAATGCCACCTAGCAAAGCAAATAGATAACAGTATAATACCTACTAATAATAATATTTAGCCTTAACAAATGCAATAGATATAAAGCTAATAGCAGCTTAAGTTTGTTAGTAAATAGAAGGACTTTAGACAAATAAGTACAAAGTAACTTACAAACTCTAGCAGATTAACACTAATAAAGGATAAAATTAAGTAAAATAATAATTATACAAACTATCCCTACGCGTAACTATAAGATGCTAGATATTAGTCTAAGTTAAGCAGGTTATCTAATCTATAAATTAACATTTCTGCTGCTGTAAACATTATATCTCCTGTTTTTCCTCTCTTTTCTACTAAATAGTATTATTATTAACTTAGGTAATAACCTAATATTCTTCCTACGCTATCTAACAATTATTGTTAGTCTCTAAATTAAAATATTTACTTAGAGACATAGGGCACATGTTATTAAATTTAGAGTGTATCTTAGGTAAGATACTCTTATAGTCTAGATTATTATCTGTAGGCAAGAGGGAGAGTAAGCAAGCTAATAAACTAGAATACTAGTTAGCTACAGAAGGACAACATAGATTATAACTAGAGAGCGTACAGGCCTAGAATTTCTAGTAAGCAAACAGCTAAACTCTAGCAGATATAATCACTAACCTAATGTGCATAAGGCTAAGTCTAAACATTTAAAGGTTTAGAACTATAGAATTCCTCTAACTGCGCCTAATAATAATAGGGCACAACCTTGTCTATATAAACATGCTAAGGGAAATTAATACTATTAGCCTTAAATATTAGCCTTAGTAGACGCTAATTATAAACAAATTTAAACAGAGGAACGTTAGATCTAGTACTAGATAAAGTTAGAACGCAAAGCAGACCATCCCAGAGAGGCCACTCCTAGACTATGTTGTTCTGACCCTAGAAAGATGTCTACAAAGTAAGCAGATATTAGGGGTTAATATCCTAATAATAACTCTACTACATCTAATTTATAAAACTACTAGAAACATTAAATAGCTAATTAAGTAGACAACCCTAATGTTCTAGTATATACAGCAGGGGACAGGTGGATAACAGAGGGACGTTATATGCCTAACACTATTAGCTTAGTAACTAAAGGAGTAACAGTACATATGTTTATATAAAAATAGTCTGCTAACTGCACTCTCTTACTAGTAAGACTAAAGTAGAGCGCAACTAATTAATAAGTAGCCTACTAATACTAACCTTATAGATCCCTTCTAAGGTCAGACTATAGCTTGCTAGTAGCACAACACTTGCAGGCAGAAATATAGCAAAAAGTAGACGCATTAGACAGCTTATAAGTAATACTTATAGCAAAACAAACATTAAAAACAAAAGACAAAGGCTATAAAAAGAAAAAAGCAGAGGAAGTAAGACAAAAAAAAAAAAAAAAAAAGCAAAAAAAAGCCCTTTTTAAATTACGCCTAGCTAAATTAGCTAGATTACGCCTTAAGTGCAGCAGATTATAACCTAGGCATTACTAATACATGCACAAAACACAGCACATAACTAAGTAGATTACAACAACACCTCCTTATACATAACATTAACAACACGCCCTATTAAATCAGCCTAGTTTAAAATACATATGCTAGATACAGTTGTAACCCTAGAAAGCGCAACATAAAGCTGTCTATGTGTAAAGACTAGATGCCTTAAGTCCACACCTACAATCTCTATAGATTAGCCCTGTGATTTGTTAATAGACATTACAAAACACAACTAGATAGGTATCTAATAGCGTACAATAAGAAAGGGTAAGATGTTATAATCCTTTAATACTAATTTAATCTAAGCAATAGTTCTTGTCTGTCTGTTAAATTTACCCCCTAAGATCCTCCTAGTTACAAACGCGCCTTATTAACTTAGGGCAGTAACTAATAATTAAGTCTTATTACATAAACCTTCCCTAGGATCTAGATTTTAAAGTAAAATAACTAAAACCCTAACCTTTAAACAGAGTCTAGTAAGAGGTAAACTAGGCAGATTAAACATCTATAATAAATCCTCTAGAAGATAATTAACACTATCTAATTTTGTCTAATATACCTTATCTGCAGACATAAATTCCTAGACGTTACTCTTAAAATGCCTAAGAAAGATATTATTAATCTCTATAACTGCCTTGTTATAGACTGTAAGGATATAGCGCTGTTAAAAGAAGCGCGCAGCAATAGTAGGGTTTAGAAATACACGCAGCATATTTAATAGATACACATAGGAATAAAAGCAACTTATAGAGACAAACTTCTAGACACTAGAGAGCAGATTAACATGCGTTTACTTATTCTTAAATACAGAGAGTATCTAGTCTACATAAGCCTAATTTATAGCCCTAGCGTGCATTCTTATGTTCTTAGTTAAAGTTAGAACTGTAAAACAACACTAGAGGGGGGACTGTTAAAGGCATACCTACACTGTTTAACCCTGGCCACTCTTAGGTACAACTAGCAGAATCTGCAAAAAATTGCTGCTAAATACTAATAAAATGCCACTAAAAAGTAGTTTACTCTATAGTACGTTACAAAAACTTTAATTAACAGCCTTAAAACACAACTAGTGCTGCATAGGAACTTTATCCTAGATAATAAGGCTAGTTTTATAAAGTAGCTTAGAAGTAGGGGAGTTTACAGTAAACATGTAAAAGGAATCCTCTGTAATCTTAATAGGTATCTTAAACCTTAAGTGCGCAGTTCTGCCACCTAGAAGAAGTAGCGCTGCAATACTAGACAAAGCCACACAGAGAACAATCTTATGCTAAGACTAAAATTAAGAACATAACGTTTAATAAAAGAAGGTTTTACTAGTACTACTAGGGCCCTAAATAAAAAACTAAGTGTTGTTTAGATCTAAACACATAGCAGACTTAATAGTATTAAACGCTAATTTCTAACCACAATTTAATTAGTTATAGGACTTAGTAAAAGCAGTATACTTAGTAATATTATTATATAACATCTACTTATGTACTAAGAAAGGAATAGTAATAGGGATCTAATTATGTAAGGGCATTAGCATTCTAAATTAAGATAGCGTTTTACTATGTAACTCTAGGAGCATCTAGTTTAGGATTTATAAGCTGTAATCTTACAACAGCTTAGATTTAGTAAGAAGAGGATTAATAAAGGCTATTTGCAAAGGTAGATTATCTAAGAAGTTAGCATAAAACGTTGTCTAAATAGCTACTAGATTAAGTATGTTACTAAATACTAGCGCCTACATAAATATTTATTATAATAAGGAGCTAGTAGCTATAAGTTAAAGTTCTTAGAAGATATAATTCTAAGATTAGTTCTTCTGTAATAAACTATAAGCTAAACAGGCGTCTTTAAACATTAAATAAAGCTTACCCTGCACAGTACACAGGTTACTAAAGCTAGTTGCCCTAGGGATACAAGTTAACAACATTCGCAAATAAAAGCGCTCCCCTGCAGACAGACTATAAAAATACATACACCTAATAGACATTGCAGTTTTGCAATACTAAGTCTAAGCATGTGTGGCTAAATTCTACTAGTAATCTATAGGAAAGTCCTAGTATAGTAGATGCAGCCTGTTAGTGTGCTGGGAATTGTACTAAAACTACGCTATTAGAGTTGACTAAGCGCCTTCTATACAACTGCGTACTGCATCTGTGTTGTTATTATCTTGGAAGGATACCACATGTCCTCCTGGCAGATGAATTGCCAGACGAACTACTAGAGGCTACTCCCTGTGTACAGGAAAACCAAACAGTCGCCATGCTGCCTTAGTAGGGCTAATATACTAACGCTGTAGGTAGGATGTAACCTTGTCTTAATTCTAAATACAAACAGTAACCTAGTTAGTGCCCTTATATATATACTTATAAATATATTTAATAGCCTTAACAGATGCGCAGACTTCTACATTAACATGCGCATTATATTACCTAGATAGGAACAGACTGTAAGGAACAATCTACTAATTATTAACTATAACTTTATGTTGTCTACACTTAACTATCTAGACTTAGCTATTATTTTACTAATAATAAATTAGATAACTATCCTCCTTTACTATAGTTTTTATAGTAAAATCCTTTAGAAATCTTTTTTAGCAAGAAGGCTGCTCTAACCTAGGAAGCACCTGCATGCAGCTAGCAGATAGATTTAAGTTGCTGTAAGGACTGTGTACTATAGACCTTATAACAATATTAGTTAGAATACTATTAGGATCCTAGGACTGTGTTAGACGCTTAGCCTATATAACATAATTAATAAAATTAGGCAATAGGAGCTAATCTCTATTATCTAGGTGCATAAAGAGTAGGATGTAGGCATAGGGAAGTCCCTGCTTCTAATACTTAATTGTGTAAATAATGCTAGTAAAGTAACTAAACACTTGCTGTAACTTAATATCCTCTATTAAGAAATCTAGCTATAACTTAAATATTTAAGTAATTATATTAGGCTAATCTAAAGCACACTGTGGCTGTTTAAGTTCTACTATTATCTTAGGCTACTTAGGATTTGCAGTAAACATAATAAACAGAGAAAGGCGTCTAAGCTTTTAGATAATAGCTATAAAATCTTAGTAATACTAAGATATAAACTAACTGCTGCTAATGTAACTTAAAGGGAGTATAGTACAAATACTAATAGATTGCGCGTTAAAATTGTTCTAGTATAAGGCATTACTAATGCCTTAATAGAGATCTGCTTAGAGTTTTAACTAATTATTACAGACCTAATAAAGCTTTTTTTATTTAACCTATGCCTAGTAATCTATTATCTGCTGTTAGAATAATTAGCTATAGGCAAAAGGTACTATGTTGCAACCCCTTTAAAGAAATAGATAGAATTAATAAAACATAGTATTAGTAACATAGGGATTCTTCTAGACTTTATTAAAATTACGCAGCGTAAGCCTAAAGAAGAATCTAGGCTAACTAGCAGAAAACATAAGGACATAATAGAGAGGCTAATAGGCAGGATAAGAAGAATAGACTTAAGAGTAGAATTAGGTAAAGTTGTTACTATTATAATAATGCAAAATTAGACTACAACCTATACTCTTATTAAAATCCTTTGTAATTAAGCTAGCAACTTTATTTAAAACTAGCAGATTTTTTTATTGTTAGTTAGCACTAGCCTTAATAATAAGCTTTAATTAAGGGTTTATAATAATCTAAATATCTTAACTATTACGCCTAGCCCTCTTTAGTCTTTTGTAAGCAGTTTTATAAATAGAAATCTATAGATTACAGGCATCTGCCTTTAACATATGCATAAGCTTCTGTAATAGGGTTAGGTCTAGGTTTAAATTCTAGTTGCGCTGCAGCTAAGTACTTAAAGTAAACTCTAAGTTATAGAAGTATAACTGCGCGTAGCTAGCAGCAACCCCCTAAGCAGGCTCTAATAGACCCTATAAGTAGTAAAGTTCCCCTATAATCTAAAATATCCTAACGCTATTCCTACGCACGTTGCGATCTGTAGCGGTGTAGTTAGCAGAAGTAAAAGCTAGAGAAGCGTTATACATATAAATATTATTACAGAAATGTGCACTTTTTGTATAGAAACTATCTAATAAACTTTAGATAATAACTAGCAGGTTCTAATAAGACTCTAAATAGATATCCTTTTAAAGGCAGCAGAACCTATATTTTAGCTAGCTAGTAGTAGACCTAGCTAAACATTTATTAATCTAATAATAAGCACTACATTTTATACACATAGCAGTAGGATTACGCATTAGGCTAAAATTAATAGGCAAATAGTAGAGTACACCTGTAATATATGCAGCTAGGCATAGTTCTTTAGTATTAATTAGATTAAGCTTAAAAAATATAAAAAGCTAGAAAGCAGATGTAATTAGAGTATATTAAGACACAGTAAACAGCAGAGAAGTTAACTAAAGTTAGGGGTTTAAATAGATAAAAGGAAATAGAGGCGTAGAAGTTAGAGTAAACTAATTAATGTTTAAGTAGATAGAAGAAAAAGCAGATGTAGATGTTAAAAAAATACAACTAATTAAGACAGAATTAAACACATTTAGATGTAAAGGAGTAGAAGATACAGTTTGTATCTATTAGTAATAAAAAGATTGTTCTTTGTAAGCGTTGTACTGTACCCTTTATGTTAGTAGGTTAGAATTAATTTCCTAAAAAGCGTGTTGTTTCCTCTAGGATAATTTAGCAATAACAAAGGAAAAATAGAGATATAGACAAACAAATCTTCTATGCTGCTAATAATGTTTATATAGAGCACTGCGTTAGTTAGTTGCAAAGTTAGATAATAGGCAATAGGTTTAACATTTCTTGCAGTAAGGCTAGAAAGACATACTAAGCCTAAGTAACAGTGTTAGCAGATATCTACAAATATCTAGCTAGAATTAGACAGATATAACTAAGAAAAGGGGACAGTACTAGAATACAGACGCTGACACACTAATTCTAGCTTAGCAACACCTTAAAACTATAAACAGTAACAAAGGGGTAAACTTTAGCCTACTAATAACAGAACATAGCATTATAATATTGCATTAAAACACCTAGAATATAGTAATAGACCTAGTAAAATATATTTATTTGCCTTAAAAATCTAGAATATTTGCAAAAGTAGTAGAAAGTTTTATAGGCTAATTAGACATTAATCTGGCCCTTTTTTAAACTAATAAGAGAAAAGGCTTGGCAAGATGTACAGTGAATAATAGAGATGCGATTCTGCTGACTCAGCTCTACAGCATAGCTAACGTAAGCCACTACTCACCTGGCCACACCACTCATCCGGCAGCCCCACCAAAGTCAAAGCGACTCTTTGACAGATAGCTGAACAACGACTGAATTAAACCTATATAAATATATATATAAAAAATTCCTAATTACTTCTACATTAAGTCCTGTTATGGCCTTGCACGTGGCACTTCGAGCAGGTTGGTGGTGCTCGCTGATAGACCTGCGATGCCTGAGCCTGCGCATGCACCTCAACTGCCCTATCTGCCTCTGCAGCCAGCCTCTGACCTTCCTGGCCTGTGAGCGTCCCTCCTGTAGCAATATACTGCTGTCGCTGTTGCCTCTTCTGCTCTTAGCGCTGATTAGCTTAACGCAGCTTAGTAACTTCCTCTGCAAGGATAGCAGTTTTCTGCATTGCAATTTCACATAATTTAACAACTTAAGTAATTGCAAGGCTAGTAGGGCTCTGTGATTAACGCCTAAGGCGGTCACAAATTATTTAGGCCTGCTGCTGAAGCTAGACAACTGTACGCGGCGTATCTGCAGCCAGAGGTCTCTCTCTGTTAGCTTCTTGTGGCGGCGGAGACGGCGTTCTGACTGGAGGAAGCGATTGCAGGACGTGATTAGGACAGTAGGGGACTAGACCTGTTGCCTGAAACCCGCTTTTAATGCTCTGCTCAGAGAATAGAGTAGGCCTGATACGCTTGTAGATAGCGAGAAAGTCTTGCTTGTCAATGTGGAAGATGTGATTGCGCGCGAGCTCTGACACCTGCTGTCTGTACGCTTGCTTGAGTGGCGCGAAGCAGCTAACATCTAGAGGCTGTAGAAGATGGCTGCTATGAGCTGGCATACAGAGACTGATAATCTTGTTCTCTGCGCAGTATAGATCAAACTCCGGCGTCGCATGACTACTGTGGCCGTCAAGTATAAGCAGTTGATAGACTCCGACCATACGCGATCTGGTGTGATCGTTGAAGTGCTCTAGCCAGGACAGGCCTAGCTGATCAGTCGTCCAGCCGTTGTCGCTCACTGCGATCGTCCAGTCGCCAGGGATATCGCAATACTAGCTAGCTTAATGGCGCTTAGCACTAAGGATAATGAGTGGTGGGATTGACCACCTAGACGCGTTAACGCATTCAATTGTCGTGACCCACTCGCGATTGCCAGGTTGGATAGCAGCTGCTTGTCCAACTTAATCAGAGCTAGTAACAACCTTTGATATATGACTAGCAACCCCCATTATGAATCCTGTCTTATTGAAATTGTAGATATCATCGTCTAGTATCCTGTACGCGCGGCGCGTGTTCTCTACTAGCTTGAACTAGGCGTTGAACTTGACTGGATCTTGACAGAGAGCGCGCTGGGAGTGCAGCTTCCTGTCCCACTTGATCTGGAGCTCTGCCTGGGTGTTAACAAAGCGTGATACCCAGTTCTTGCTAATTAGAGGAGGAGGAGGATCCTGGCCGCGAGCTTGGAGCAGAACGTCTGCCATTTGGCGCACGTTGATAATATAGGGCGGAAATTCTTGCTAATTAAGGTCTAGGATCTAGCTAACAAGAGACTGCTCTTTAACAGGTGATAGCTTTTGTTTCTTTGCGTTGGCGACAGCCTTTGGTTAGGCGCCTGCAAGACGCGTTTGGAGCGACGATCAAGGCGTGTTATATAGAGCTGCAACGCGATTAATAGACAGATCTGGGTGGCGTTAAAGGACAGAGACAGCTAGAAGTAATCTGCCTTCTTTTTACGCTGATTGGAGCTGTTGCTGTGGTGGTAGAGGCATTTTAGTTGAGAGAGTCGCGTTGATTTTGGTGGGGCTGCCGGATGAGTGGTGTGGCCAGGTGAGTAGTGGCTTACGTTAACCCTCGCTACGATTCCTGCACCGCACTTCTTCCTAGTCTCGAATCTTCGCGCACTTTGTCTCCCCTTCTTCCCTGACATATTATTTCAAGCTTCCGCAGAGCACCATCTTATGGCATGGCTAGACGTCAGATCCTCGATTTACCGGTTTCTATCCGCGATCAAATCTACACCGAACTTCTAGTCCCTCCCGTAGTCCAAGTTGACAAGGAAACCATCACGCAAGAGTGTCCCTCCATCAATGTACTCTACACCAACAGGCAAATATATGCCGAGAGTAGCAATATTCTATACGCTAGCAATCTTTTCACAATCATCACTACCAATTCTCCAGACCTCTTCAACAAACTTCCACGAGCACGGACCCCATTAATCGAGATCAAGCATCCTTCTAGGATTGCACAAACCCATCGATTTGCGATGATGGCGGAGTTTCTAGACTTAGACACTCAGATACCTTCGAAAAGTACCCCGATTTTCGTCGCCTCATCTCAAGCTCTACCTTACCTTGCCAGGGGGCTGCGGGAATCTGTAGTTGTCCGATTTGAGGTTAGAAATACATTTCGGTACACAGTTTCCCGAGCATCTAAACTACTGTTTGGTCGATTTCTGGCAGCAGAGCGGGTCCCTAAATTCCAAGCTGTGCAGATCGATGGCCCGGTGGATGACGAGTATCGCATGGCAATGAACCGTGATTGCGTTACCACTTTCAACATCGCATGCCGTTTGTTTCATCTGGGGTTGATAGCATACAAAGACCGTGTTCAATTCAGAATGCGCGTGGAGCATGAAGGCGAGGACGGTCACGGTGTCGAGGAAGACATACCAGAGGCTCAGGTCACCGAAATCCCTAAATTGTTGTTGCGATTCATTGACATCTTCTGGGTGTGTCATGACTACAGGTTTCTGGAACTCGGCCATAGCTGCAACATTACCGGGAGGGCCTGGTTCTTGATGGCTTCTGAATTGTACTGCACCCTGGCCCAGGGCTACGTTATGGCCGCCAAGCGTTCTCCTTCTATTGCTTCGATTTGCTACCGCAAGGCTCGATGTGCCGCAGAAGAAGGGATTGTGTACTTGAGTCAAAAAGTTCGGTCCTTGGATTCTCCTCCTACTGAAACAGATCCTGAGGAGTGGAGAGAAGCCTTCAAAAAAGCCCAAGTCGCTCTGTCGATTAAAGCAGCTAACGTATCCCTTGCATTAGGCGACGACGATTCTGCAAGAGCGTACGTACTTGACGCTCTTCTCCTTGATCCGGGGAAGAATTACCAGGCCCACGCCCAGTTACCAGACCAAGGCTGGCTAGAAGATCTAAGTCTTGAGGGGCACTGCTCGACTGCTGCGGTACTATGGAGGAAGCCGGCTGCATGAGGATTTAAGCAAGAAGATGGGTGGGTGATTTCAGGAAGACCCATACTTGACGGAGGAGGAATAGCTTGCCTCAATGCCACCTTCGGATGTCGTCAAATCTTAGAACGAAGTTCAATAAAATAAATGACAAAATATCACAAATGGCTAGCAGGTTTGGCAACCATCTGGTACACAGCACAAATAAGAAGAAGAACATTCAAAGTACTCACAGCTAATTTTGCTCACTATTTATCCGAAGAAAAGGGCCGCCAATCTCGCTACCAGGATGGCAGGTCTGACCCAGCGTCCCAGTTTTCCCTTGAATTTTCGAACAGGCTCCCCAGGGTGTTTTCTTATGCGTTTGAATAAACTTTGCAACACTGTTGTTTTCTTACTAAGCCCCAAGGGCGGCATTTCTAGTCTCTAGATTGGTGGAAGGTATTCGAGGTTCGAGGTGGTCCTCCTTCATGAGATGCCTCAGGCCTTGCGTGATCGGCGACAGGGATATGACAGGTCACAACGAAAACCTTAGTGAACCTGAACGTGAACTCCTCACCGAAAGTCTTCTTAGAAATTCCTTTGGTTGTGCCTCTTACCAGAATATCTTTCGCAAATCTGCATCGCATAGTTGTCTCCTTTCTTGCAACCCAAACAATCTCTGCATTTACAAACAGGCCCGACTGAGCGCTTCGCTTCGAAGTTGACGAAATTCTCGGATGCTGACCCGAAACGTCAATGCATCCTCAGATCTCTGCATCGCGCAAGTCCCAAACCCACTCTCAGACAACACCAGGGACTAGCCGCCTTCACTCTCCTCTGTATCCTCTTTATCATTCGTCCGGTTAGTAACATTTGAGCCAAGCTTCCCAGCCATCAAAGCTTGACTCAGTTCTACCCACCATTCCTGGCCCGTCAGCACAACGTTCCTAGGATATTACTAGGAGTTAAGGAGCCTCCGGAGGCGGCTGTGGCGACTGTCAATGGTCTCACCACGAGCTTCGCACGAAGCTGGCACAGAAAAGGGGTGCGTCGTTCGATGCTCGCGAACGCCTTCCTCGGCATCAGATACAAGGCTGTAGACCTGGAGCCGTTGCATAAATATCGGGTCAGCCGCCGCGATGGAACAGTTTCTTTTCTCCTCAACTGATCAAGTGACCAACTTTCCTACCCAGTTTCCTACCGTCTTTCGTTCTCAACTTCGCCTCGGCGATTTACATTCTTTTGAGTCTGGAAACTCGTTTTTGCGATCTGGAATCCATTCTTTAGCAAACTACCCAGCCAAGTATTCTTAAATCCAACACTACCATTACCACCACCACCGCCAAAATGAAGACCACCCTGATCGTCGCCGCCATTATCTCTCTCTCTTTCGCGGCGCCTGCCCGTCGCCCCGCCGTCGTCCCCCGCGCCGCAAACCTCCAAACCTTTACCGGCGCACTAAACGGCATTGCCGCAACCCCTGTGGTCGACTCTGGAAACCCAGACCGCCCGTTCCAAGTTAAGGGTGACACCTTCGTGAATATTGGGGCTGCATTGCAGCGCAGCTGTGATCAGCAGTTTAACGCGTGCGCGAATGCTGCGAATGGGGGTGCGGCGGGGTTGAGTGTCAATGATTGCCAGGGTCAGAAAGGTATGTCATGATGGAATGGAGGGAGTTTAAAGTGCTGTGCTAATGGGTGTAATAGATCAGTGTGATGCTGCAAGCTCTGGTGCCGCTGCCAATGCTGGTAACGCGAATGCTGGCAATGGCAATGGCAATGCCGGGAACGCCAACACTGGTAATGCAAATGCCGGCAACGCAGCCCCTGCCACTGGGAAGTCGTGCAAGGCGAAGAAGCACTAAGCAGGAGGATTGTGAGAGGTCTTCGTGTTTGGTGCGTGGACTTGGTGGACGTTAAGATGTTTGGAAAATGCGTTTGGAGTGGAGTGAGATAAAGGCTGATGGCTAGATTTGGTGTTAACCTTCTCCGATGTTTAAATTTAACCGTGTATTAAAGAAATGAGAAATGTTTTCTGTATCCCAGATTGGCAGGAGAAGATGTGAAGTCGAAATGTTACTTCAAGTTTTTGAGTATGCATTCAACACACCCGTACCGTTGTCTTGCAATCATCGTAGAGCTGATCCTCCAGTCGCGAGGAAAATCGGTTTCTGTTCGAGCACAGCTGCAACAAAGTTTGAATCTGCCTGTGAGCGAATGTCTTACATATCTAGTAAGGCGCCATTTCACAGAGATGTGATTTACCACTGGACAAATTTCACAGTGCGAGTCGGTCAAACTCTCGGTTAGCGCCCTCGCTTGCTGCGCTGTGAACTCTAAATGGATTACTGTGCACAAACTAACAGCTATAACTCTCTTGGCTGTTAAGATGTTGCTCTGTGCATAATAGTGCTTTGCTCAAGGTTTGCCTTAACCAAGGAGATGCTTTTCTTCCGTTCTGATTCAACAACATGCAACGCATTTAGTATAATACAGGTTAGCATAGAAGTTATAGCTTTAGCTACGCGACAATTAGGCAGCGATTAAGAACCGCTCCGAGTCTTAGCTATTTCCTCATCTATATAGCCTGCATGTTGCACCCTTTAACTCTCCCCTCGCCCGCTCGCTTTGCTGATCCAAGACGGAACTAGTCTCCTTTCATAGCTTTTCATTTCATGGAAGCTACCTAGATTTGAACATCTTTTTCGTACAGAATCTTGTGCATAAAGTGATAGGTGGGCGCTGACTACAGATACGCCTTGCAAAAGTCTTAGCCCACGCTATGGTACTAAAAAAGCCACACTTTGAATTAGGCTAATAGGTTCTCTAGGTATGATCTTTTCCCTTTTTATACTTGTTACCACCTTTAAGCCTAATAACTTCCCGTACATGTCTAGGCATACGCTTAATCTAAGCCTGTATACGTGTTACGGGGCGGTGATGCCTAGGGCTAAGATGCTGCCGTACGCTTGTGCTATGTTGAGCTTAGAGTGTTGAACTAAAGGGCGAAGGGAGGAGTCTTAGATCCAGGCAATTTTACACAAAATGACAAACTGGAAGGCGAATCGAGTTCAAAAGCGGAAGGGAGGCTTTGGTAGTAATACTAAGACGTCTATTCTTCACAACAAGAAGCCATTCACCAACACCACAAACCCATGAGTTCATGGGCTACCGAAACATAGCTAGCGACCCAAACAGTGTGTCGCTTGTATGCCTAAAACTTCTTTGAAACCCGCACGTCCATCGCGTAGCTAGGGGAACCTGGTTCTTACGAACGGGTCACGAGCCTCTCAAGCCTCGACAATATGCAGCGAGGCCCCGATATCAGTATTCGCACCATTATCTGCCTCGCCCTCCTTTGACGATGAACCCACGAAACTGGTTGTCCATGCCTCGGGCCAACAATATTGGTTCCCGCAAGCTCCAGGAGATCCCGCTTGGGAGCTTAGCACTGTTGCGGAGCCGGCAGGGAGGGCGTGCTGTATGAATCGTATGAACGGTATGAGAATATTGGGTCTTGGGCGGGGATTTTGATGTTAAGAAATTGGAAGGGGACCTGGAGGTGGAGTTATGGAAAGGGCATTGGGATAGATAATTGTTTAGAATGGTGGACTTTGATAACAAAAAAGGAATCCATTAATGAAGCGAAACCGAATTCCTAATTATCTTAAATATAACGCTGTGAATTCTCCAGTTCTCTATTAAGCACATGCAAGCCCCCCGTGACTTCCCGAAAGCGCTACAAGTAGGTTCCTGATTATGTGTCATTTCGCTAAGCAGTCTGCGTCTAGATGGATCATGCTGTCGTCGGTGAATTTGGTGATGTATGCGTTTGTGTGTTGTTTTGTGCGTTGTTCGGAGCACTTGAAGGTGTGCTTGGTAGGGCACTCAGTTGTGTGATGCTTTGTGTGTTGCCTTGCGAGGCGTTCAAGGCGGCTGCCCTTTCGCGTTCTTCGATTATCCTCCGCCTCTCTTTGCGCAGTTTCTCTTCTTTCACCTTCCTTGCGGATTCGGCGGCTACATTGTTGTGTTCCTCTTTTTCGAGCTCCTGTTTTTTGTGCGCTGCGGCATTCACTTAGCTTTGCCCGGTGCGTGAAAGGATTCGTTGCTTACCCTTTTTCTTCGGTCGAAGTTGCAATATTAATGCGTTCCGGCCCTCTTTCCCAATCGTCGTAGATCTTACACCTATGCTTAATGTATATGGTACAAGAATATCGAAAATTTCCTCCTCTGTGACATAAAAGGTGTCTCTGCGAGAATTCATATTACGTCTGATATGCCATGTTAGATCTATACTGAAAGCTGGAGAGAAGCTTGCGCTGCCAATGCCGTGGTAGGTATGCGTTTCTTCGAGGCGAGTCATGTCCTCTTCTCCGATGTTTGCTCGATCCAGAATCGTTTTGGAGATGAAAAAGGCGTCGCTTCCGGTATCCCATAGTCCGCGAACGGGGATATAGCTTATTTGGCTCCCCTTCACCAAGCTTATTCTGGCGTCGAAAGTGTAGTTGGAAGCAGCCAGAGTTTTTAATAATGGCCGATCGCTATCCAAATTAGGATTCGACAATGTTAGGTCGTCTAGATTCAGCCCAGTTCTTTCCTGATATTCCCCTGGATCCCACTTCTGAATTGAGTCGGAGTCTTCGTCGATTTCTGATTCAACCCGTACATCGGAGAGATCGGCCCTACTAACTAGTGAGGGTAGTTCAAGTCGGATAGGTCTCGAGCCTACTTACATCATCGAGCTCAGTTGGCGACCGGTATTGCAACTGAGCTCGTCCATTAGCTCTGAATCAATTCAGCCACGCTCGAACGCACCTGTCTCCTAGCTCTCGGAGTAGTAAGACCGCGTCTCGAAATGCTTCGTAAGCATATCTCCGTTCATTTGTGCGAGTCATCGCTTTTCCCAAACCCCTCAACCGTCTCCAGCCTCGTTGGTCAAGGCATCCTTCGACATGTTGCAACTCCGAGTCCAGTCTCTTGGAAAGCTTAGCGCACAAAAGCATGGTCCTGTCCATTGCATCTGTTGGTGCTCCGTAAAGAGATGAGCCACGGATGGCCTCCTGAAGAACAAGCCGGATGACGTCTGCTTCAGACTGTTGTCTCATCAACTGCTCCCTCATCTTTTTGGCGACATGATTCCCTCGAAACCCCAACTCAGCAAACCCCGCAACGGTGCCAATAAATCCAATTATGGACAAGACGCCGAGAGGCTCCATAATTGTTTCCCGGTAGCGTATTGTGGGGCAGAATTTTGGACCGTTTGATCCACAACAGTCGAACGTCAGCGAGGCTTTATACACTTCCGCCCGATTCTCACCCGCCACTCGTTTTCAACGGGTGCGCCTCAGGCAAAAGTGGCTTGACCTTCTGACAAACCAACAGAAAGTATTCGCGACTGCATGCGATGGTTGCCTACAGACTGTTTTCTGCATATGCAGCCACCCAATGATCGTCAAACGCCCAGGAAACTGGTGAATATTTGAGGCGGCCTCATTTTCAGCTCAGCTATTTTTGGAACAGATTCTTGCAAAGGAAAGCACGCACACACGCATGCACGCAGTCAGAATAACGATCTTCGGTTCATCCCCCAGTGACCTGCCTGGTTTTATTATTCCGAGGTTGCAAAGCATCATGAGTTCCGACTACCACCGGGAAGGCTACCATAAGCTAGCAGAGATGATGGGACAGAGTAATGACTTGGCTATCTTCCGGAAATTTGGCGATCTCAATGTACTCAGCCTGATGAGTTATCAAGCTGAATTGATTGAGCTTCGCGATGAATTCTACTCCATCTGCAAAGATGACTTCAAGAGTGGAAAGGATTTCGCGCTCGACTTCCAAAGCTTATTCAGCTCTAGAGCCTCCACGAATGATTTTCAGTACACTAAACTGATGGAGATTCGAGCAAAGATACACGAGTACAGTAAGATTTGATCACCTGCTTTGGGGAAATGGCGCTCAGTTTTAGCTAAACAACATTACAGACATAAGACTACTTGAAGGCGAGAGAGTCGGTGCACAAACGCAACTGCACACACTGACTTGTCAATAGTTGCCAACATATCGAAGCTTGAATCCCCACCCACCGCTAATCTCAAATGCCTCCAAGAATGGCTCCGAGACTCCCAAGGTGGGAAGAACTTCCTCAAAGGTAGTGAGGCGTTCACATGGCATTCACAACACAAGCGAGATTTGGTCGGCTTCGGCATCCCCCTACCCGACCAAGACATGTTCACAGAATGGATTGCATCGGGTCCAGTTTCCTTATATCATCGCATTTTGGGACACAAGCGGAAAAGAGCAAGCGAGCGAGTCGTCGACGAGGAAACTGGACTGATCGATTACGGCAAAAGACGACTCAATAAAGCTACAAAGGTGATCTCAACGACGATCGCGTCGACCATACCCATGCTCATTATCTTGGGGTTGTATTTTGAAAAGGATCTTTTGAAGAGAATTTATATCTCGATTGGCATTTCCGCCGTATTTGCGGCGGTACTCTCAATGTTTACTGACGCCCGCCGAATCGAGGTATTTGCAGCTACCATTGCCCTCGCCGCTGTGGAGGCCGTTTTCATTGGTAGTGCGGATAGCAAGGATTGAAACCTTCTCGATCGTGATAAAATACGGTCTTGGATAAAGTTGTTACCAGTTTCTCTGTGCGAAGATTCCATCATAATAAGTGAAAGTTTATTCACAAGAGTATCGAGCCCGAAGTAGCCCGGTTACAAGGGGTTGTAACAAGTAGATGTACACATTTGCGGATTTATTACTTGAGATACCAGAGCTTCACCTCGTCGATTGACTGTTGATTTTACTATCGAAAGAGAAAAATGAGAGAGGGGCCGCCCGTTACACCGAAGCTCCATTCCCCGCGGGGGCGAGTCCCTTTCAACATGCAGTCCCACCTTGAAGTCTTGTATCGGCTATACTTAGATTCCTATACACATTAGTCTGTGAGCAGTCGGACTATGTATTAGCTCCGAGTCTCTGTGACTTACATTAATTAGATCCCCCCCCTAAAGATCGAGGTGTGTTATATCTTCCTTGAGAGCTCTCGTGGCAAGTTCAGCTCCGAAATGCTGGGATGCTTCCGTGATCTTGGCTAGCTCACCCCGTTGGGCTTGGATACCGGGTTTGCTTTCCCTCCCAGGTGGCGACGAAAGCCAACAGTAAAACTTCCCTGACCCTGTCAATTGAAGGGTTGACTTTCAGCTGGCAAGAACTAGCATCGCAAACAGTGTTCAACTTGGATAACCATGTACTGTGAGGCTGGCTCTGAGCCTTATCATTTTGACCGGGGTCGTCAAACTGCTTGGACTGTTCGAGCGGTTCGAGAGTAAATTCTTTCTTCCTCTTAAAGAGGACCTTAATCGCAAAGTCAAAGACAACGAAGTCGCACATCACTATGCGTTCATATATCAAACGACGTATCTCTCCTAGCACATGAAACCAAGTTATCTGCCATATTCTGAAGCTTGATGGGACGCAGAGATCATGTGGAACTGGGTTTATTGCTAAAAGAGTGTATCTAGGTGTTTTATAAAGATTATAGAGTGAGCTTAGGCAGCAAATAGATATGGTCGGCTGCAGTAACACTGCAAACACATATACTTGTCTGCACCCATATCGACACGAAGGTGTTTTAGGAACATTGACCTACGACAGCCAGTCACATTGTATTCTAGCCGGTGGAAGAATTCGATCATGGAAGCGATTGCATCAGGGTGGTCTTTATCGCAGGGCTAGAGCTGATAGATGATAGAGGGCATATAAGATGCGAGTTGTTAATCAGGTGGTAAGAACCAAACTAGTTAATTAAGCAAAAGCGTAGTTAAGGTCTATTCTTAGAAGCTTAAGGGGGCTCTAAGATGACTATATAGTAAAGAACTAAAAAAACACTAGTACTAAAAGAGCAATTACTGCATCGTTAACTTATATTAAGGAGAAACACTACGTCATGTGGCGTAGTTTCGCCTGCTCCAATTTTCACGTGCGGTAGTCTTCTTGGAGGTGAGCATCGTGGGTTTTAGCTTCCCAGTTCAAGTTTAGCAACTCTTCTAAGGTTCAATTGAGGCAAAACTTGACTATACTCACTTTCCAATAATGCTCGAACGCTCTGTACAACCATTTGGAAGAACTTGCTAATGCCAGACGATAAACAGCGTGTTTGCGTTGCCCTTTCTCCCCGTACTTGATGACGAGATCTGGCAGGTGAGGGCTTTGGTACCGTTGACGGTATTCGACTCTGTTGGGCGATACCAGCCCAGGATCTTCCCTGTCCGAGGACTTCGAGAGCGTAAACATGTTTGGACCTTCACTGGGAGTAGAAGCTTGTAAAGAAGAATGTAAGATTGGGTTTAATTCTAGCTTGATCAAGATCACTGAGGCGAAAATGTCCCAGGAGGTTTGCGACAGGAAGCGTACTTAATATATCAGCCGAGAGTACTTGGTTTTGCACGACTAATACTCGAAGTGATGGCATGTCACCTATTCCACGTTAGTATACGTCAAGGGGATGTACTTCTCTTTATTATACTAAAGGCTGAAATAGACTGAGTTGAAATAAATGAGCTAGGATCACTTCTTTTTGTAGGACTAATGCTCAAAGTAATGGCATGCGACCCATTACACAGAAGTGTATGTCAAGGGGGTGTACTTCTCTTGTTAGTACTGATAGCCGAAATACACCGCAATATAGTACTGACAATGGAAACATACCGGATTGTAGTACTACATCTCGGTTTATGTCAAATGGAATTACTTGGATCCAGTATACTCCGGTTTGAAGGATAAATACCCAGTACATTGGAAATCGGAGCACGCCACACTTTGACACTAAAATCCAGACCATATTAAAATGCAATGCCGCACACACACCTACTAGGAGACAAATTATTGGACCGACTCAACGTATATCAATCAAGGGTACTTTGTTTTGTACGACTAGAACTCGAAGTGGTGGCATGCGAAATACTGCTTAGTAGTGTACTGCAATTCAATATACTTCCAGTACCCCGATCCTGAAGAAATGGAGCGAGCGGAATGATGAACATCCGTGTAATCGAATGTATAAGGCATCGATTTCTAGCATTAGATTACAAACTCTGCCAAAATGTAATAATATGCACTCTAGTATTTCAGAGGAATTTATAATTACAGAACACTCCTCTGTAAATGGAACTACAAACAATCATTTCATTGGTCAGGGAGGTACAACTTCGCTCACGCCATGGGACGAACGGAGACTGAAAACATTGGTAAGATCCTGTCCGACATCGGAGCTTTATCGACCGTCGCCACTATTACTGCGCTTCCGACTGCGTAGTGTGATGAGGTCATCGGGAAACTCAATTGGGTTATTTAGGCCATTTCAGACAATGCTCGCTTGTGGAAGTAGGCGTTCGAGTGCTCGAGTTCTTCGGCATAAGCTCGACTGACACTGGATATGGCTATTAAAATCTTAATATTCCCCGGCAGCTTCGATCTCAACATGTCTAGCATTTCCAGAGCCAAACTTCGTTCATGTGCTGGTTCGTGTGCTAGGAGGTCAGCATCCAGTGCGATGAATGCGTGGCTGATACTAGAAAGTAAGTACATTAGGATGAAAACGCATTCACCAAGGCTTGCTGCTTCCCGGAGCTGCTCTACGGTCACTAGGAATGAACTTTCAAGCAAGCGATCGGCGCTTACTTGCATTGTTTGCAGTACCGATGCGCGAATGACATCCGTGGTGCAAATGCGCTGGTCCCAGTAGTCTGCATAGCGCAGTGCCCAGACGATGGGCAGGCCATTCTCAAGAATGAGATCGATCAGGTCAACCATGAACGTCTTAGCAACTATGGGTATATAGGTGTCAATAAGGAGTACGGCATTCTCTTTGCGAAGCCCACGTCTCCAGTTTCCTGACGTCGGGGAGTGGCAGCTTCGTGCACTCACGGCGTCTATTACGCATAGACCGGCAGAATTATAGGACTCCCCTGAAGTTGGGAAGGTGTTCCCGAGTGGCAGTGACAGCACTAATTATATTTTATTATTACTTACTATTAATTAAACGCTGGTACCTTTTAGTAAAACACTTTACATAGTTACCTAGCTTTAGCAGTAGGCTTACTTTATATATAACTACTTTTATTCCTAGTTCTAAAGCTTTAAAAGCTATATAATAGCTTAGCTTATTAAAAGCTACTAAATAGTAATAAATTTCATAAATTTTATAAAAAAAACACTAAGCTTTATTAAGTAAACTAGTGCTAAAAGTAAAAAAAAGTAGTAGTAATAATAGTATATTACTTTAAAAGAGACTTTAATCGGCTAGAAAAGTTAAAAGTTTCCTATAAAAGCTAATAAGTTGCTTAAAGTTAAAGTGTAGGCTAAGGCATCTTAGGTCTTCTAGCAAGCACTACTAACCTGCTGTCACGGTTATGTTACAGCTATCCAACCCCTGAGTACCCTAAGGGCTTGGCACGGGGTATATAGGCTCCTCGGCCTCCGTACCTCTGCCTCCGACCCTAAGGTTTACTCTCGTTACCCCCTATCCTGCATTCCCTCTCTGTGACCTGTGTTTCCTGCTCGATACCTCTCACACCTACTTAAAGTGCTATAAGTAAGGCTATAAAAGAAATTAATACAAAAGTAATTATAAATATTTTATATATATATTTATATAAGTTTAATTTAGTTGTTGTTTAGTTATCTAATAAAAAGGCGCTCTGCTTTTAGTAGTGTACGCAAGTTACTAGTAAAACACGTTAGAAGATTCTATATTACTAAGCAAAGAAATATAAAGAAAATAAATCCCTGCTCTAGATAGTTTCTCTTCTTACCTAGAAACTCTTATTTTTGTAACGGCGCAGGCAAGACAATAGGTCCGAATGCGGTGTGAATCCACTCAGAGGTATATGGGAGTGCGTGGGGACTTAGAAACCTGGGAATTCTATTAACACCTATAGGCCTTGTACAAAAGGATATCAGAAAACTACTGAGATAGCTAAGGGGAGAGGTGCAGCTAAATACTTGGAGATAGGGGTAGCACAGGGGGCAGGGCTGGGTCGGGGCAGATACGTGGAACCTTCGGATATAGGTTTGTCAGGTAACTTTGAATGGAATGATTTATGCGAATTGTTACAATTTTAAAAGATACTATTAAGTATTACTTTACTCTTTACTCTATCCCTCTAAGCTATTACTTAGTCTTCTGCTTCTTCTACTAAAATCTAACACTATACTAGTTATCTAGATCCTATATAGTGTTAGTAAGAAGAAGAAGAAGAAGAAGCAAGAGTAATATATTATTATATACTCTATTATACGTTGCCCTTCTTCTTTTCTTTACAGGAGGTTTTAGCCAGCTTAGTGATGGAATACGTTACTATATATATATTTTCTAAGCTATAATAGCTCTTACTACCTTTACTATAGCATCTATTGCCTTTACTATACTCTTGATGTCTCTGCTGTTATAAATGTAAATAAATACTCTGCAGCAGAGCGCTTAGACTACAACATAATTTACTTCACTTTATTAGCTTCTTACATAGTTGCGTGCTCACGCAACCTCTAATTGCAACACTAGACCCCTCATTGCGTGCCGCCGAGAAAGGCCATGAAGGTATCGTCAAGCTGCTGCTTGACACAGGCAAGGCTGAGTTTGACTCGAAGGGTTGGAACGGACAGACGCTGCTATCGTGGGCGGCATCGAGTGGGAACAAGGAAGTGGTCAAGCTACTGCTCGAGACAAGCAAGGTCCACGTTGGTTCAAAGGATATAACCAACGGACGGACGCAGCTATTGTGGGCAGCAGAGAAGGGGCATGAGGTAGTGATCTAGCTGTTACTTAAGACAGGCAACGTGGAAGCCGACTGAAAGGATAAAGACGGACGGACGGCGCTATCCCGGGAGGCGGTATCGAGAGGGAGCAAGGCGGCGGTTAAGCTGCTGGGGGGAGGCAGGCAAGTTAGATGCTGATTCGAAGGATGAGTACGGACGGGTGCCGCTATCGCAGGTGGCAGCCAACCGGCAACAGGCAGTAGTCAAGCCGCTATTTGACACAGGCAAGGTGGAAGTCAACTTTAAGGACAAGGCCGGACGGACGCCGCTGTCGTGGGTGGCACCGAGAGGGCACGAGGTAGTCGTCAATCTGCTGCAGTCGCACATTAATCTCTCTGGCTAAGCTACATCTTATCCTAATTTCCTCCCTACCCCCCTCTGATACCATCTTCTCTTTAGGGTAGCACGCTAAATTCTAAAGAGGGAATATGCTATTGCAAGTGGCATAGGGGCAGGTACACTAGCAGGGAGGGTGACCGAACTGCTCTAGCCAAAAGGATGTGAGCTAAAACTGTGCTTTTGAGAGGTAACTATTTGTGGTAAATCACGTGCCTTGATTGATATATTGTGGGGCCAAGAGTCTCGCTCGCAGGCAGTCTAGAGCTTTTTTTTGCAGCTGCACTCTAAATGAAAGCCAGTATCGCTAGCTACTGTACCAAGGCAAGAGTAATTCGGATTCGGGTTTTTGGATGAACACAAAGCAAACGTCCAGTCTTTCTTTAAGCTTTTTAATTTGTTCGCCACGCCAACCAATCGAAGCGACCGCCCAAAATTTTCCACCACAAGCCGTGCAAAAAAAAGGACCGCATGAGCAGAGACTAATGACGTATATGCCGTAAAGACAAGGTAAAGGGGCAGACGAAAAGACAAAAATTGACTCGACCCAGACTTGAACTGGAGACCTTCAGTGAACAACACTCGTTGCGAATGTTAGACTGACGTGATAACCAACTACACCATCGAGCCATTTCTGGTGATTGAATGATGATCTTGTAACTTTTATGATACATATACAATATAATACCTCAAAACGTCACACAAGTTTTAACCAAAGCAAGTGGCCGAAGTAGAGCGTGTAAGTAAGTGTTTAAGGTGGGGCCGTTTGTAGCGTGTCCTAGGGTGGAGAAGGAGCGGGGGTGATATGCGCCACATGGCATCATTGTGCACCAAAAAAGGGGGGGCAAGACCGCAACCTTATGGCTAGACCAATGCGTTCGCTACCTGAAGGACACTAGCACACCTCAGAGCTTGAGAATGTATATAGAGTGCTTTGTGACAGGAAACGGCCAGGAAAATTGTCACGAGAGCAAAAGGTTCAAAAAGCAGGGGTCCTTGCCACATTTCGTCACAGGCTGCACACTGCCGCGTCCGAGGACTCTAATACGCCATTCCATGTGCTAGATATATAGGACATGGAGGCAACATGGCAAACAAATTATCCCTTGATCTGTACTTTACAATCTAAAAAGGACAAGTTCGTTTACCTCGTGTTTCCGACTCGGCAAAAACGTGGCTTATGTCCCTTCTTGGCAGCCTACAACAATACGATGAATCTTCTATTCTGTTGGAGGAACGCTTCACGCTTCAGGGGTCGGACGCAAGGGCTAAGGCCATCGGGATCAGAATGTGACGGTTATGCGGAAGCCAGGTATAACTAATCGAGAAAGTCTATTCATACAATCAATAAAGCTGCTAACGTCAATACCTTAACATTTCGCGATCAATGATTGCGGGCTTTCAGGGGCAAAATTGACTGGAGTTCCTGTCGACGACGAAAGACCCTCAAAGCTGAAGAGATAAGGATGACTTGGGGCGTTCCAATCTGATCAGACAACCTTGTCCGATGCGTTTCAGATGAAGTCTCGTGCGAAAGATGAGCCGTGTATTTGGGTCGTGGTAAAAGTCGCGATGTCGTGTGAATTGCAAGTGGGCCGGAAGCTCTGGTGGTGGGGGAAGGCTTCCGTGTCTTGTTCTAATCTCCGAGCTGAGCACTCCCAAAACTTTACCGCTAACGTGACCAACTCCACTCTCTATTTACTCTTTTTCCCTCTGGATCTCCTTCTCGCGGGCCATGCCTCGCATCCTGGAGGCCAACGTAACCTTGATTGCTGTCCTGACCACTGTTGCGATCCAGGAAAGGTCATCTCATAAGTCGCTACTTAGTTGGGGACGAGAAAACATCTTTCATCCATTTGTAAAGCCGTGATCTCCTTCTAGTGGAGACTTGGAATGCCGTATCTTGGCTTTTTACTTGTTGGTACATCCGACGCTGACATTCGAGACAGATGAATTCTTTGGGTACGTCTAAGGCTGATCGTCCTGGGCTAGATCGTCGTTTATCCTCAAGTAATTTGAGAAGATGGTTTGTCCACTCATTACTCCACTGAGAGAAAATTTGCCGAACCAACTGGTCTGCATTGAATGGCTGCGCTCTTGAGGTGACTTGCAGACAATGGTCACATTCCCTGAACTTAGCCGGGAGTGTAATCCAAGGATCGGCGCCATTCAAGAGAAGGAGCTCGACAATCCGTGCTATTTTGTCTAGCGCGGCTTCGCGCGCTGGTCCAACAGCCTCACTTGGCAATAGCCAGGAATCGCTTCTCCAGCACCGGTCCCACTCTGGCATCATTATTGCGCAGTACCACGGCGATAGATTAGGAGCTGTTGGCTCTGGTCGGTTTGGGTCCGCTTTATGCTTCAGCAGCAACTCGACTAGGGGAAGATCTCTCCCCTCGATCGCGCCGGAAAGGAAGGATCGTCCGCATAAATCATAAGTAACCGGGATATCGTGGCTCAATCTCCAGTCCACGTAAAGATAGAGTTTAAAACCAAGAGCGTACTCCAAGATAGATCTCGAAGATTGTCCAAGTTGGACATCGCCCACGAGTACCGGCGCAAGTTCTGTCCAGTGCGTTGAATCTTTCACTGGCGACATAACGAGCGTGTTCCCTTGGGGTACGTGTATTTCTTCTGGCCCGTCTAAAAACCAAGATGCCAACCTGTCAAGTTCATGAAGGAAAAGTACCTGTGGTTCGCCCGAACTCTCCTCTAACGCCTTCGCATATTTCATGCACAAAGGCATAATTCTCCATATGCGCCTGATCATATCTTCACCAGGCGCCATGGTCTTCAGGCGGAAGACACATGCACCACAAAGTGAACGATTCGGATCAAAAGAACTGCCAGTCCCAGCCACAATGTAGTCCCATATCTCTTGACTTTGGAGGAAATCCTTGACTGTTCTATGCAAATATGACACCTCACCCCCTTCTTTGTCATTCTCCTGTGACTGTATACTGGATTCCGATCGAATATAGCGTGGTTCAAGGAGACCTTTACAACGACTGAGAATCCGTCGTCTCATGATTTCAACCTTAGAACTGATTTCATCAGTAGTTAGAGGCCTTACTTCTGAGGTGAGAGACATGTCGAAGCCTTCTTCTGCAAAATACAGAGATAAAAGTGACAATGGCGCCAAAGCCGCTTCGACAATCTGTAGAAGTTGGGAGGCTTGGTCGAAGTGCCTTGGCTCAAGGTTACTCAGGATCTTTTTGAATAATTCCTCTAGGTCAGAGGGGAGCTCTTCCACCCGTTTTCTCAAGTCGCTTGGCCTATCGCCATCCCGTAACCCCTCTAAGAGCGATGACACGACAAGATAGACCCATAAGAAGACCCCTGCAGCCTTGCATTTGATCGTTTGGAAAATCATAAAGGCTTCCCCATGGTTTTGCGTTTGCCAGGCCGCGAACATGGAATTGTTGAGAAGTTTTTGCGATGCATATAATTCGATGTCTCCAGTAGTCAGATATTGTAGTTGTAGCATTGGCTGACCTTTAAGAGCTTCCTCAAAAATCAGCCACGGGCGACTAGCTACGCAGACCTTAACGTTAGGAGACGCGGCTATTTTCATCAACAACTCTAGAAGCTCGGAAGTGTCGCCATCAAATTCATCAAGACCGTCGATGACGAAGAAATATCGGAACTGAGTTTGAAGAATAATTTTTTTGAGTCCATCGACGAGTTCTAGCCACGTCAAGGGGCGAAGGTCTGTACCAAAAAGCTCATGAGATTTCCATCGACGTGGAAATATTTGCGCTATTAATTCTGGATGTTTCTCAAGTAATTGGTAAAGAAGGGCTTGCAGAAGCCCCATTCGAGACATCTGGATTGCAGTGCCAGAGTTCCAGAAAAACCATCCGGCTTGGATTAGTTCATATCCAGATATCCAGCCCTGGAGATGCGCCACGGTTCTCGAATCATTCTGGATGAATTTCATCAAAGTTGATTTACCAGAGCCAGGTTTTCCAGTGATCCAGTATATGCTTCCATCACTTTCTAACCAGTCAGCGAAGCTATGCCAGTATGTCTTTTGGCTCGGTAGTGTAGATATCTGCCCGAGAGCAGGTTGTTCAGCCTCTTGAAGTACGCTTCCTCTCCGGAAGATCCACTCGAACGTTTTGGTATGAGCCTCTTTGATCCTCTCGAATCTGTCCGGTCTTTCGTAGAAGTCAAGCAGGTGCATAATGTTAGAAGTAGCTCTGTCTTCTAGTTGAGCTTTTGCAGCACTGGACAGCTCTGTTGAAAACGCCTCAATGTCTCTAGGATTCTCTGGTTGCCAATTTTCGCGGTGTAATGTTTCAACCAGGTCTTTTTGCCACTGCTTCGTAGATAACCCTATATTGATGAGGGTGTCATTGATGCTTTCTAACTTTTGAGCTTGGTCACGGTTTGCTCGGGCGCTCTGCTCTCTACGTGTAGAATTAGCATACATTCTTGTCAAATCATTGGATCAAGAAGAAAAGATTACCTCACCTAAGGACTACAAGAAGTGTAGTGTCAACTTGTCGTCTAAAAGCCTCCAACCTTGCAGACAGGAAGTTGATCCGGTCGGAACTCCAAACGCTATTGAGGGCCTGACGAAAACTCCTCCACTTTTTACTTTTCCCGTTAACTTTGAGTTTTGTCACTGCTCGAAGCAGTTCCTCTGCTCTGTCCCTACATTGACGACATAAGTCCTGAAGTTGCTTTTCGCTCTCAGTCTCCGCTGGGGGCCCTGTTCTCATCGCCATAGCCGTGACCAATCTATCTAGATGGGTTGTTATGGCTTCGAGCTCCAAATGCTCCACCAGTGCCCCATTAGTTGATTTGTAGATTTCTTCACTCTTGGACATCAAGGTACCCCAAAAGCTAATGAATTGAACTATGTTCCCGGCAAGGCCTACTGCTATGAGAGCTTCAGCCATATCGTGAGCGACGAAAACTTATGGGTGACGATCTAAAGGGTCGATAGACCGCAAGGCTGCCTACTGCTAACAGGCGGAATTCATGCTCGACTATGGCGAGAGGGTAGGTGGAAGTAAGGCTCATGGAAGCAATCGGACATGATAAAAATATGCTGAAACACAACACTCTTTCCACGATACCGTTAACCTGCTCTTATGCAAGAAAAGAGTATCATGATCGGGTTTCAACTCCACGAGGCGATGGAGGATTGCGGAGATACGTTCGGCCGAGACCCCTGCTAAACCCTCACGCGTTAGTTGCCTGAGGCAACATGCAATAACCCTGACGCACTAGGGTTCCCTAGAGTTTGTGACTTGGTTCGGCGCCCTTGTGAAGACCTCTTCGGCCCAGGCGAGCCGACTTTAGAACCAGCCGTCTATGGCGCAAGGTTATGGCGTTGAAGGACGGCACCCTCCCTCCAAAGTTCTTTCTACGAGCAGATTAGCCTTCCTTTCCAGGAAGAAGGGGGCTAGTCCTAATTAGGAATGATTACGTAACAGCTCGCTTACGCGCACGGCCGCCACAATAAACAATCTAACTAACCCAGCTTCACATCTCCTCCTGCCACGCCCACTAACCCACCTAACTAGGGCAGTGTGACCTTACTAGCTAATCCTAAACTGCTAAAGACACTACAAGTACACATTTTACTTTATCTGCATGTTTTAGGTTAAAATCTAATTAGAATAGCTTCTAACACTCTTTACTTACTTCTAACGCAGTAAATTATGTCTAATAATGCTATAACAACACTAAATAATAACTAGTTGTAACTTAATAATAAGCCTTTATTACTAAAGATTAATACTAAGGTTATTATTAATTTTTAAAGTAAAGGCCTAACTAGAAGCTAGGACCTCTTAGCTAAAAAAGCTAGTGCTAATAGTAATAGTAAGTTTTACCTTACATATATTATAATCTAAGGCTAATTAGAAAAAATAAAGGCACTAAATAATAATAAACCTACTCTATTAAATAACATATTATTAGGACCTACCTCTTTGCTTTTTGTGCCTAATATGTCCTAACTAGAAGACACGCAGTCTTGCCTAAGTCTAATAGCATCACAGGCAGGACTAAACTAGACAGTGCCTGCCTACGCCTTTAGCTAGACTAGACTAGACAGCTTACAGGGCAGCTAAGATTAGAGCTAGTAATAGTATAGTAAAAGCATAAGTAAATCTAAATTAATCTAAATTAATATAACTTAGAAAAAAATTAGACTAATAATATTTTTTTATAGCCTACCTCTACTTATATCTAACCTATATCTAGCTATAGAGAACATTAGCAGTAATTTACCTGTTAGCTAAGTTATAGACTATATTTGCCACTATAAGGTCTATATCTGCAGGCCTAGGGTTAATATCTGCAGGCTTAGGGTCTGTACTAGAACACCTAGTAGCTTTAACATAAAGCACCTCTATTTGCTCTAGGCAGACTGTACCCTTTCTAGCAGCAGTTCATGCCACTATATTCCTAGTATAGACATTACAGATATAGCATGGGTCAGGCCCTGCCTGCTCTAACTCTAATTATTTTGCTTTATTAAATAAATCTAGCTAAAGCTAGGTTAAAGCTAACTAAAAGTAAAAAGAAAAAAAAAATTATACTTTAGCTTAAACTTTTAAGTAGTAAATCTAAGCAGTTTAACTTTTTTATAAAAAACACTAATTTATATAAAATTATTAATCTAAAGCTGCTATATAAAAGGGTCTAGACTACTATAAAGATAATAGGACTCTCTAGGCGCCTAATAAACCTTAAGTTTATAAAAGATCTAAACATAAAAGTTACAACAGCTTATTTAAAGTTAGTTAAGATGCAAATAAATTAAATTATTATAGTGTGTATATAAGTTAATCTTTTTTAGAACAGCTTTAACCTAGTTCTAATTAAAGTTACACGCCCTAAAGCAGCTAAGGCACTAGTAGCCTTTATAGTAGGTTAGATCTTATAAGATCCTTACTAGAAATGCTTAAAAAAAAATAGCAAGTTTGTCTACTATGTATATGTCCTTAACTATTTTAGCTATAGTTATGCAAATTATTACTATAGTGTAAAAGGCAAAGGTTATAATCTCTAAAGTAAGTTATTTTTTTTCTAAATAAAATATACCTAGATACTAATATATATTAGTAGATTAAACTAAATTTATTAAATAAAATAAAGTCTATTAGCTAAAGAAAAAAAAGGTAATGCCTAAAGATATTACTACCTCCCTAAAGAGCATCCCTACTCTATAGAAGGGTCTAGCTGTGCTAACATCCACCCTAACACTAAAAGGGCCTAGATTAGCTTTAACTAAGGTAGATCTAAGCCTCTAAAAAGCTACTTTAGTTCTAATCTATAATAAACCTACTATTCTTTATAATCTAGTTATAGCCTTTATAATTAACTTGTTTAGTTACTAAGTTCTAAGGACTAAAGCCTAGCCTATATAGCAAAATATGTACATAGCTTTACTAATTATAATTAAGTTATTCTAAAAAGTAATCTTTATAAATAATAAATTACTATAGTCCTAGTTTAGTTAGGTCTAAGACTAGATTAAAGATATAATAGAACTTATAATAGATAAGTGCATAGAACTTAGTAAGGTAATGCAGTCCTTATTATTCTAGTTTAACATAGTAGTAGATGTTAGCATAGCTTTTAATGCTAAAAAGGGCCTAGCTAATAGTAATAAAGAAAAGGCAAAAGGGCTTATAGACAACACTAACATAGCTAAGAGTTAATCTAAAAAAGATAAGAACTTAAAAGATACTAATAATAAAAAGTTTATAGCTACTAATAATATAAAAGTTTTTACTAACACTTTTTTAAGTTCTAACCCTTTATTTATTAAAAAAGTTAAGACTTAATTAGCTATAAAATAATTTTATAATAAACACTTAATCTAGTTAGAGTTAGGCAATATTAGGAAAAAAAAAGTTAAGACTGCAGTAAATAATCTAAGCTACACTAATATAACTGTCCTTATAAAAGGCACACTAAAGAAAAGAAAATTCTTTAAAAAGTGTAAGCATAGGCTTAATAATTATTAGTATTTTTTCTAGACTAATTAGAGTAGACTTTAAAAGCATTAGGCAGAGTTAGTAGAGTTGCTTTTAGTTTACTAGGTTTAGATAGTTAGTTTATTTTCTAGATAAATGTAAGTTAGTGTGGCAGCAGTTTGCTCTAGCACTACACCTACTAACGCTTTTCTTACTAGAGTTAACAGATTAACCTTGTAATAATATACCTACTACATAAAGGACAGCGTTTATAATCTTATAATAGGTAGCTAATATAATTAGATTATAGGCTGCACATAACTATTTCTGTAATAAATATAAAGTAAATTAGTAGCTATACATTATTAAGACTTTTAAAGAAATAATGCTAAAGCTTAAAACTTTAAACACCTACAAACTTTCTTAACTTCTTAGAGTAAGTAGTATCTTTATTAATCTAATTAGTAAAATGTTTTTTCTACTTTTAATATTAATTATCTGCCTTTCTTTTCTAACTAGACTAGTGCTAATAAGCCTAATCTATGCGCCTAATTGCCTAATAACAGATCTACACTAATTAGAGATCCTGTAACATGCTACTATTGTAGTAGCTTGTAAAAGAAAGAGAAGCAGAACTAGATATTAACTCTATTAAAGGTAAAAAAGTATCTCTATACTCTAGCTTATAATCTTCTAGTAATAACTAAAGACATTATGCTAATAAATAACATATAGAGCATTTAAGATTATAATAAATCTAGAGTATAATTAGAAAAGATTAAAGACTAGTTAAGATAACATACCTAATAAGCATTAAGCTAAACCTAATAGAGAGAGTTCTCTAATGTGTACTATTCTTCTAACCTTGCACGCCTATGCCTTAGCTAAAGAGTATGCTAGAAATAAAAGTTAAGCTTAGAATATAGGTCTTTTAGTTTAACTACTTTAGTATTATAAAACATAAGCCTTAGAAGCTTTATGTTATAGTTTCACATATAAAGTAGATAGAATTAGGTAGCATCTAGTAGATTACCTACTACCTAACTATAAACTAGTCTATTCTAGAGCGGCCACTTCTAGACAACAGTAGAGGGGAACCACATCTAGGACTAAAGCCGCCCTAGATAGGGCAGGTAAAGGCTGCAGTAATAGCCCTACTAACGCTAATTTATTGCACCTCTATTATTAATAAAAGGCTAGTCTAGGTTGTAGTTAAAGTTAAAAGAGAGAATATTATACTTAGGCAGGATAGTAAAAAAATAATAAAAGTTTTAGTCTTATAAGAAAATTAGCTTATATAATAAAGTAGCATAAAAGTAGCTTATGTTAAGGTAGGTGTAGCTAATACTCCTCTTCTTTTGTCTAGTTAGACTATAATTAATGCAGGCAAGGTAAGTAGTTGCAACATAATGCTAATTAAGCATTTTTTAAATAAATGTTTACTACTTAATACTTAGCATAACAGCTACAGGCCTAATAAGCTCTTTATGTACAAAAGAGTTAGAAGGCAAAATAGCCCTAGTAGATGTGTACATAAAGAGTAACATAGTAAGCAGATAGAAAGCAAAATAATAGGAAGTATAATATAGTAAGTAAAAAGTAAGAAGAAAGTATTATAGTAAATTAAAAAAAATTAAACCTAATTTAAGAGAGCTAAGGCTAGATCTGTTATTACACAAAGCTAAAACTAGATTTCTAGAGGCACTGCCTAAAATAGGATAGCGCAGGACTAATACAATTGTAATAAAAGCAGACGTTACTAATAGAGCAAATATAGTAGCAGAGCAGAAATGTACATGCACTGTATAAAGCAGTCTATAAAATAACCTTAAAATACATAATATTAACTACTTTGCCTATTAAACTAGGCAGAATTAGAATAGAGATGCTAGATATAGTAGTAACACATAAAAGGGCTACATATAACTAGCTATAGGTAAAGATAGGATGTTATAGGTTAACACTAATAATCTTAAGCAACTAACCTTACAACTTGTTAATAGACATAGTAAAACAGAGTTAAACTAGAATCTAATACTAAATAATTAAAAAGAGTAAGGCATTATTATTCTTAGACACTAACTTTACACGTGTAATTATTTAGATCTAACTATTAAACTTACTGCTAAGTATCCTACTAATAAAGAAAGGCGCTGTCTAGCTAACAGCAGTAACTACAAGACGTGTGCTGTTACACAATCCTTACTCTAGATCTAAATTATGTAAGAGCATAATAAAAACACTAACCTTTAGTTATAGAGTAAATAGAGGGAGGCTAGGTAGATTAAAGCTCTAAAGTAGGTCCTCTAGTAGTTAATTAATTCTGTTTAAAAAAGATTAGTAGACCTTATTAGTAAAGTAGAATTCTGTTGTAACACCTTTAAAGCACTTAAATAAAAAGTTATTTAAAGAATTAATAGTGTTATTCTAGACTACTAATATACACCTTTACTTTAATAAAGAAGTATAGACTTCTAGGTTAGTAAGTTTCTAAAGTAGATTAAGTAGATAAATATAGAAATAGAATGCAGATATAGACTAAAACTGCTAGATTTTAGAAAGAAGCGCAATAGACTTTTTATTACGCCTAGCTAAGTCTAATATCTACTAAGCATATTCTTAGTTAGCAGGTCCCTACTTTATCCTTATATTCTCTGTTAGCTGTAGAATAGTAAAGTATAGCTATAAATAGAAGTTCTAAAGGTAGGCTTATACAGTCTGTAACCTCCTACTGCGCAAAATAATAGAAAGGATCTAGGCAAAGTCCCCTTCTAACAGCACTAGAATACCTCTAAATAAGGAGTTGTTCTTTATAATATTTTACAGTGTACAGTTAACTGCTTTAAAGTAGTACTAGTGCTGCATTAGGACTTTATCCTATATAATTAAATCTGTCTAACAAATAAGGTCTGCAGCAGGAGAGTCTACACGCATAAAGCAGGTAGATTTGTCTTTAATATTAATAAGTATCTTAAACTAATAATAAGCAGTGCAGCTGCTAGAAAGGAGGAGCGCAGCAATGCTAGATAATGCTACGCACAAAATAATCTTATGTTAGGTCTAAAGATAAGTGTAAATAGTCTTATATAAAAAGGTCTTTCTAGTTCTACTAGGGCCCTAAATAAAGTAGCAACTAAATTACAGCATAGTAAAGATAAACTAAGTAATAGTATAAAAAACTTTTAGTTAGGCCTTATTTAGCTTATTATATGCATTAGTATAATTAAGATTCTACTCTATAGTGTTATAATTAAGCTGCTTAGCAACTAATAAATTAACAGCCTCCTGCACCTAATATCTTTGTAGCATAGGCATGTTAAAATTAGAAAGGTTTTTTCTAAATAACTTAAGCATAGCCTAGTTAATTAGCTACAGGCATAGATCTTTTATAGAATTAGTAATACTAGGGGGCAACACTATTTGTTCTAAGCAGAGGGGCAGGTTATTAGATAAATGTTAGAAGAACTTATTCTATAACACTATAAAATTACCTACATTTCTAAAGACTAGGGCTTAGAGGAAGACACAACATAACTTAAAAGTAAGTGCTAAATGCTAAAGCTTAAAAAATATATACTACTATAATTTATTCTTAACTAAGAGATTAAAAGCTAAATAGGCGTTTTTAAAAGTAGGTTAGATCTAACTATTAACTATATAAAGATGTTTAAAACTAATTGCGCCTAGGATTTACGTAAAAAGCATCCTAAGATAGAAACGCTCTTTAAAGAAAAAACTATAAAAGTAGACACAACTAATAAAGTACTAATTATGTTAGAACTAAGTCTATTTACTACTATCTTTCCCTAGATTTTAATAATACTAGGTTAAAAAGTTCTAGTAAAGAAGATTACGCTTATCTATATAAAGGGCATTATACTCTAACTATCTTATTAATAATAATTTTTTCTATTTAACTGCAATCTCCACCTATTTAGCACTGTCCTTATTATAAAAGGTGACTATATGCTATTCTAGTAAATGCACTGCTAATTAAATAACAGAAGGCTTTTTTTTATAAACTTTAAACTTTATTAATTGCTAAACAGCCTTAGTTAGTCTAATATAGCGCATGTTTAGATACTAGGCAACCTTGTCCTTTTACTAGATACAGATAACAACCTAATTAGTGCCCTTATAGATATACTTATGTATATATTTAACTAACTTTATAAAGGCACAGACCTCTACGTTAACATGTGTGTTATACTTACATAAAAGGTATAAACTATAAGGCACTACTTAGCAATTATTAACTATAACATCTTAACTATAACACTTTATAACCTAAGTTAAACTAGGTTAATGCTAATATATAAGATAACTATTTCTACTAACTAGAGTCTTATTAGCGTATTCCTTTAGGAATTGCTTCTAACAGGTTGCTTAGAGAGAACGCTCTGTAGTCTGCATATAGGGCATGCTAGGATTTAAGGTTCTATATAGCCTATAAACTATAGTAGTTTTAATAATGTTACTTAAGACTTTATTTAGATCTTAAGCCTTTATAAAAAGCTTAGCTTATATAACCTAATTAATAAAGTTTAGATTAAGGAACTAATTATAGTAATTATAACATAAAAAAAGTAGAATGTAAGCATAAAGTAAACTCTACTTCTAGTACTTAATAGTATATATAATACTAGTATACTAGCTAAATACATAGTTAGTCTAGAGGTCTGCAAGGAGGGAGTTAAAACGCAGCTTAAAAACGCGCGCGACTAGATCTAGCTAATCTAATAGCTAAAAGAACGTACTAATCTCCTGCTCTAACTCTAGCTATTTAGGATTAGCAGTAAAAGTAATAAATAAAGTAAGTTAACTAAGCTTTTAAATAATAGCTATAAAGTTTTAATAACACTATGTAATAAAGTAACTACTGCTAATGTAACTTAAAAAAAAAACAGTCTAAATTCTAACTAAATTAGCCTAAAAGTTATTTTAATCTAATGCATTACGCACTCTTTAATATAGATTAGCACATAACTGTCTTTAATTTACTGCAATCTACTATAACTTCCTTTGTTTACACTAAGCCTAGCAGTTAACAACAAATTGCTAGAATAATAGACTATAATTAAAAGGCATAATAAGACTGCTACACTAGGAAAATAAGTAGAACTAGTAATACTTAGAATTAGTTAGAGTATCCTAGGTGTAAGACATGCGTAAAGTACGCAGCTGTAAACTATAGTAAAACCTAAGGGTACCCTATAGAAACATTAAAATGTAGTAGAGAGGCTAATATACTGCATGTATATGTTTAATTTTTTAGTATAGAGACTAGCAGTGTCTTAAATTAAAGCTAAGTTAGTAGTAAAAAATAAGATCTTAGTTATAATTTTTAACTAGCTTATTATAGACTAGAGTAGTAATTTTCTTAGCAATAGGCAAGTTTTTTTAACATTAATTAGCCCTAGCCTGCATAATTAACTATAGTTATAAATTAAGAGTAATCTATAATTTCTTATTTTACTTATAAGCTTACTGCAACTACTTATGTGCAGTTTTATATATCTTAATCTAAGAATTATTATAATCTGTCTTAACTATTTGTAGCAGCTGCGTAAGTATAGTTAGATTAAGACTACTATTAGCCTAATGCTCTATACGCGCACTGTTAGCCTAGGCAGGATTGTAAAAGTACAGCTGTGCGTAGAAGAGAACGTCCCCCTTAGCAGGCTCTAATAAGCTGTGCATATAGTACATCTTCTTTATAATTTAAAAAACTTTTATGCTTATACTACACGCACTTTAATTTATTTGTTTATAGTTAGCTAACATAAAAGCTAAGGCTATGTTATATAATTAAAGATGCTTTTAAAAGAATCTACTAAGTAGGTGCCTACCCTGCAAAAGATAATGCAAGAATAGAGGTAGATCTAGAAAAGTTAAAAAGTTAATATCACCTATTAGGCAATATATAGAGTACTAAGGAGAATCTGCCTAACTCTTATTAACCTGCTTCTTAAGCTAGTAAAAAGCACTATAGTTAGAATAGCTACTTATAGAATTCTGTATTAAACTAAAGTTAATAGGAGTAATATAGTTTATAGTAGTAATAATATATGCCTTTAGTAAATTATCTTATAAGAGACTAGCCCTTAGTTGCTCCTAATCTCTACACATAGATAGAGATAAAGTAGGCTAATCTAGAGTGTGTTAAGAGGGTAGAGATTAAACAAGTCTTTATAAAGTTAGCTATATATTATAATAATATATATATATAGACAGCGTAGAAGGAGTAGAAGTTAGTGTAAAAAACTTAGAAAAAGTTAATTATATATTATAATAGATCTAAATAGATAGTGTAGAAAAAGTAAAGAAAAGTGTAAAAGTTTTAAAAAGGTTTTAATATGTATAAAATAATTAATTAAGCACTAGCGTTCTGCTTAATGCAGTGTCACGCCTAGCATGTGCAGGTTAGCCCTAGCATAGACCTAATTAGACTGTAGTAGCGCGAGCTTAAACATGTTTTAAGAGTTATACATTAGAGTTAACATTAGCTAATAGCTAACACGCCTAAATAAAACTAGATATAAGCGCTAAAGAATATAATAATTATAATAAAGCAACATACTGCACAGCTATACCTGTTGCACTAGTAATAAAAAGCTCTAACTTTATTAGTAAAGAAGTTAGAGAAAGGTCTGTAGTTATTATAGACTAAGCAGAAAGTAGGCAATAAGTCTATATAGTAATAATATAAAGGGATAACACTGTATAATAAAAAAAAGAGGATAGGTTAAAAGAGAAAGGTACTAATTAAAAAAAGTTAAAGCAGATTAGAGATAGATTAACTTTAAGTAGATTAAAATCTTACTTATTAAAATAAAGCGCAGTAAGGCCTATGCTACACTAAATAAATTTATTTTTTTAGAGTCTTTAAAAGTATAACTTTTTCTAAAATAGTGTTCTTATTAAGTTTAAAAAAGAACTTAATTAGGCTAAAAACCTCTAAGAAAAAATTTTATATAAAAAAAAATTTAAGCTATCTAAACTTATTATTTTAAGTAATAGAACACTTTTAAGCCTTTACCTTCTATATAATAGTTTATAGTATGCAAATATGCTTTTAATTTTAATATAATTAGTATAGCTTTATAGCTTAAAGAAAAAAAAAATAGTTAAAAGTGTTTTATATTAGGCTAATATTATGTTAGGTGTAATTTTAAGGCCTTTACAATTCTTTATAGAGGTTAGTAGATAACATAGAATAACCTAATACACTTATATACATTATAGATAGCTATAATATAGTAGCTTACTATAACTTATTATTATTATAAAGTAAGGTTAACTAAGGCTGCAAAAGTATTAAAGTAGATAATGTCTAGTTAGGAAAGATTAGAATAAGTTAGAGTAGATGTAAAGCTAAAGCCTAAAGTTGCACTACTATTTTGCTTAACTAGGGGGAGATTCTCTAGAACCCCTTTTTTGCCTGTAGCAGGCTTTGCTTAGAAGGTCTTAGCAGAGCTAATTACATTTAGCAGGAAAAATTACACTGTAGAAGTGATTTTTACACCCCTAACTGTGCAGTAGTTAATTATGATAGGAAAAAAAGAAGACTAGATTAAGCATGTAGCATAGGAGAATAATTACTTAAAGCTTAAAAACAAACAGTAACGCGGCTTTTTAGTTACTAATTTTCTACTAATTAAATTAATAGCCGGCTTATATCTGGACCAATAGGAGAGAGGGCTTGGCGGTAGAGATAGTGTAATATTTGATGACACCGCGGTGCCCCGCCAGAGCTTGGCGGTCAGCGGCTACGCACAGACTTTTTGGGAGCGGCGGATGCATTCTGTATTTTTCTAATCTCAGAGCTCAGCACTTGCAAAGCTTAACGAGGGATTTGAACGCTATTTGTTTCTTCTCTGGTTAGAGTTCTTCCTAATGTATCACGCTTTACATCTCGGCAGTGCCACCAATCGACATGAGATTGGGTGTACTCGAATGTGCTCCGGGCCCAATGTCTGTCGTCATTCTATGGTTCGACATCTGTATGCTCCTCCAACGCATGCATGGTCATCACTCTAGATGAGTTAGATGAGCGGGGGAATTATTTGACTTCACTACCATGACCAAGGCACTAATCTGAATGGAATGCTCACCCCTCTGGTCCTAGGCTAAACGAGAGGAATTCGGCTTCATTATTGGCCCCGTATCCAACCTAGGGCTAAACCTAAGCTTTGAATATGGAACGGAACTGGAATGTTAATTCTCTAGAGCAAGTCAGCTCTATTCGTTGACTTCAAGTTGCTTTTTATTTGCGTCGCGACGACAGAACACTGAAGGTGGTCAGTTCCGGTTCCTTCATTAAAACTCTTGCGGGGAAAGTCTTAGACTGGTCTCCTCTCGCGTCTATACAAAATTTGTACTGCACGATAGCGGAGGCCTATCTCCGCATGTCTTCCTAGGATGAAGACAACAGCTACGCATAATTGTGCGATTTCAGCAGTCATAGAAACTGGCCTTTAAGCATTACATTATGGAGTACTATTATGTTCGTATTGTCTGGATTGCCTAAGTATCGAGATGTCGAATCCTTGGGTAGTATTTAAATGGCTGTGTCCTTCGAAGACGACTTAAGTTATTAGCCCTCACTCGGAGATTGAAAAGGCAGGTTATATACGTACCTGATGTCTATATCGACGCCATGAAGTTTCATACCATCTTCGCTCTCTCTACCTTCACCGGCCATTATTTTGGCAAGATCATTTTCCCTCCAAACGATACGACTATTATTCCTCGCTAGTTGCATGGCCCAGGCTGTCATATCGAGAGCTCCAATTGCCACACCTGGGTGGTCGATTATGTGTGGGCTGCGCGTGTGGATGATCCTGAACAAACAGATGCATCTTCCGGTACGCACTGAATCTGCCGTCCACCATGAGCGCCGCTGTCTTTTCAGAAAGAAGTCCAGCTGGTCGAACTCGGTGGTCTCATCATGAATGGAAGTTCGTGAATGCTACTGGATACCGCGTGAGCAATACTGACAAGAATGGGACCTCATTCACGGCTCGCTACCTGCTACCAGCAGGTACATTGGCCATATGGAAGACTACCTACTACCTTCCGGAAGGAAACGAGGTTGGCTCCTATCATTTTCCCGCCATTCGATTTCTTGCTTATAAGTCTAGTCCACGGACACGATTCGCGTTGATGGCCCACTCGATTCTCTAAACGCCACAAGTGGAACGACTGCCACATCTGCCATTCCGTCGAAGAAGTGGAAGACAGGTTGTGGAAATGATAAGGTTATCAAAATCAGGACAGAGGTGACCATCGAAAGTAAGGGAGCAGGAATACCCCAGATTCGAGGAGCAACCGGCTACGACTCCTACTATCGTTTTCAGCAAATTTTGACTTACGATTTGGAGAAATGTGACTAGACACTCACAGGAGAACGCATAGGAGTGTCGTCCGTCCGAATCGATAAATAATGACCAAACTTTTGCAAGATTGGGCTAGGAAGAATGAGTGCTATGGTAGGAATGCACATAGAGGGTATTGAATTGAATTGAACTGTGTGGTGTCTCCGCTAATTCTTAGCTTTTCCACTACCATCACCAAACACCGATGAATCGTGAGGAAGAGGGGTCTTCGGAGAAGTGGGCTGTGGGACTGACCTGATGTGCTCCATGTAGTGCCTTCTGGGTCTGAGACCACACGCCGAACCTAGAGCTTGCATTCGGTCAGTGGTTCAAATCATAGAGCAACATAACCTTGGTTCCTTTCGGCAAGCATTCATCGGGAGGTCCAGCTTCGGGAAGGAGCTTTAATCCAAGTAGGATTACTTTCCACCCAAGCAACACAGTGAGCACCTCCTCTTTTGCCAAGTGCACTTCTTCATTCTCCTGAAAATCCAGGAGAACCGCTCGGGTCGGAATTTCAATCCTGCGGAGAATGGGCTTTCGGCTTCCTGATATCTCTCACAGCTTCCCTTGCTCCCTCCGCCAATCACACATGCGACATACCATCGGGTATCGGTTCTATTGCATCTGCATACGCGCCCAGAGTCTTGTCCGATGTCCTCAAATAAATGTTATCTCTCCGCTGAGACACCCTCGAGCACGGTGGTATAGACCACGTAAGCTGTGTGCATACGCACGTTCGCTCTTCGAAAGTCTGAGCGCATTGTTGATACATGCGTTGAATCTTGATTCGGTAAACTCCCGCTCGATGGGCGCCGACGAGCGGAGGGCCAAGAAACATTTCGTCGCACCTTTGCCGGAACTGAGGACCTTTTGGGGCGGAGCCAAGACCTCTCTGCCTTAACAGGCGAGACCTCAAACTTCAAAACCCAAATACGCACTCTTCTTCGCCGCCGAAGCTTCTCGCCGATTCACTTGGCCAACACGCCCACCGTCTCGTGCGAAGCTTCTCCATGTGAAGCTCAAAGCGCCCAGCTCGGCGTCCTGGGGGTCCAGAACGACGAACGTTCCCCCCGGAGACATCCCGCCAAGAAATCCCCTACTCCGTTGTTCACGCGTCCTTGCCTAAGGTGGTCGCTAGATTTTGGCAATCCGGTCGCAAAATGCGCCTCTGCCCAGTGATTCTTCACGTAATTCTTTCCGTCTAATTGACGCACTTGGCATCTCAAGCCTCGTGGAAGGATCCGCATGCGGCTTTAAGCATTGCCTAGTATGACCTTGTATGCTTCGTGCCGCTGTCAGATGTACTGACACTTGCAGATATCTCCACAAACTAGACGTCGGAGATGCTCATGAAGAGGCTCCATACAAACCCATTTGGCGGCTCGACTAAGGCTTTAGCCGCTGCAATCAGAAACAAACATTCCAACCACCTCATCGCGGCCGCATCCAGTTCCCTCACCTTCGAGAATCAATGTGACAAGAGGTGCAGCCCGAAGTGCTGAAGTCTCTTGGCTGCAACAGGCAACCCCTTTGGACTCCAGGCCAAGACGTATCGATGCCACGTGCACGGGCCTCCCCCATGTCCATCCAAGGCAGGCCTCTCTCAAGACAGGCTTTACATTGCTTGGCTCGGCATCACAGAAGTTTCGACCTGGGCTCAAAAGCGGCGATACTCACTTGGCGGTGTGCACCACGGCAAAGATTTGGGATGTCTGCCATGCTAGTCTTGCCTCTTCTTGGCCCAGCATCACAGAAGTTTCAACCTCGCCTTAAAACAGCGGGACTGGCTTGGCGGGGGCTCTGAGTGAAGATTGATCCTCTCATGGCTTCAAGCCCCATAAAAGGCCAGTCGAATCCACTGCTTTGAACTTCTTCTTTGTAGGCCGGCCACTCACTTTCACTTCTACCGATTATATCATAATCATAGCTTTCTGTCGCCGGGCGATAGACTTTCTTGCCTTTTATTTTAGATCACGTATTCGCTCCGTTCGATTCTCTTTTTTTTCTACAACCTTCGCTCCAATCAACCGAATCGTATTTGAAAGTCTATAATTCAATCAAACCCCACCGACAAAATGCTTCCTCAGAACGTTATCATCCTGCTCGTGGCAGCCGTCTCCGCCGTCCCACTCAACATCAACCTTGGCGCATACTCACCCGCCCTGGTAGTCGGTGATGGTGAAATCTCACTGGGATCGACGGAAAGCGCATCGCGACTGATGGAGACACTCGCGTCTGGGGCCGCAGCAAACGGCGGTGAGCAGCAAGGTCAACAAGGTCAGCAACAACAAGAACAACAGCAAAATGGCGAACAGCAACAGCAAGAAGGTGAACAAGCTGCTGAACAACCCGCAGCTAAAGCCCGCGACATCGCCGCCCCCGCACCCAACGTCCGAACTATCGAACACTTCGGCAAGCGTGAAGCTGCCGTAGCCGACGCCAAAGAGACCCTCGCTCTCGCCCAAGAAGCTATGGCATGGATCAAGCGTGATATTGCCGGCTTCCGTGAAGCTCTGGGCTACGCCCGCGAAGCGATGAAGGATACACCCAAGATCGAACTCGGTACTCCTGCGTCTGGTGTCGGTATCACTGTTAATGCTGGTCTCAACGTCCCTGCCAACTCCGCTGCCAACGGTGCACCAGCAGGTGGTGCTAGGCAGAAGAGGGACAGCCTCGTTGAGGAGGAGTCGGAGGCGCCCAAGATGACTCTTGTCGCTATCACCGAGGTCTGAAGTGGAAAAGAGGGGACTTAATACAACTCTAGGGCACGTGTGGGGACTCAAGAATGGTGGTGGATGCTGTATCGTGACAAACTGGTCATGACTTTTTTTCTTCGTCGGATCTTATTGGGGTGTCAACAACAATATTACAGCATCTTCGTCATCAGTACACGGAATAACTAAACCACCTGGGACGGGCGGGCGCATTCGGGCGATTTGGAGCTTAGTTGGTATTGTAGAAAAGACTAGAATCTCGGAATGTAACGACTACGTGATCAAAATTCTCCTTTACTCTCTCCCCTCCCCTCCCTTGTCTTTGCAGCAAACGCCACCCAGCCCTCAGTCTGATCCACAATCTATTAAATCCGCTCTGCTTTGCGTTTGACGATTTGTCAATTCGCCAACTCGCTTGACCATTCACCGAAGTCTAGCTTACCGCGACGCCCAAGCTTTCTCTGCCAAGCTCCGCCAGGATCCACCACGCGTCTCAGCAGAGTCTTGAATCCGCCTCGCGCCAAGATTGCGCATTCACGTGCCAAGCCAAGCGGAGTATGAAACCGAAACTGCACACGCGGATGCCGCTATGCAGGAATTAGGTAAGTAGTTTCCGCAACGCTCGGAATTTGGGAATAAGTGCCGACAGACATAGAGAGGGAGGGAGAGTGAGATAAATCCCTCACCCAAGAACGCACAAGCCGGATGTTGGGGTTTTCCGATGGGATGGCATGTAATACGGAGTTGTGAAGAGTCGTAGCAGGGGAATGCGGGCAAAGTGTCACTTTGGCATCCAGCCGTTCTCTTTACTCTTATGTACTGCATGGCGCTTATCATGGAATAGAAGGTCCAGTTAGACAGAAGGCTGTTTTCTCGTGACGTTTTTCCTAGTCCCAGCAACAGTTTTCACGGATACAATATCCCTTTGTAATAATCGACATTCCTCACCATACGCTGTCAACCCCATTCCACAATTCTGCCACCACAGAACTAAAACCGACTCTGTATACACTGCACTAACTTTCTTCAAAGGCTAACACAGCCCCCAGAACTATCTTCAACGAACACACCTCCATACTTTTGCCCCTCAGTCCTATCGTTCAGCGGTTCTTGATACCCATCCCAAACCACAGTCTTAGTCTCCGTTGGCTTCTTCGCCATCCCCAACTGCAACTGTCCACCTCCAGAATTATCATTTGGAATTCGGTCCGTGACTGACTTTAATGGATCATTTCCAACCGAGTAGAAGACCTGGAGAGTACTACAATATGTTAGCAAATGCTGTACCTATGATCCCGTAACTCACCTCTTCTCATAATCCAGCTGCACCGCCCAATTCTCCCAACCGGCCCACTGGATAGGTGTCCGAAACACAACCGTATTATTCCTCCCCACAACCTTCCACATCTCCCTTTCAGCCTTCGTATCCACTCCATTCCCCCCATCCTGCACCAACACCACCCCCGCCAACAAACTAAACTGATTCCCAGCATAATCCGCCCGTTCGTGCCAAACATTCATATACTCGTGACTCAAATTCATCGCTCTCTTCTCATCCTGCGCTACACTCCAATGAAAAGTCACAACACCCTTATCCGCCGCATCCCCCCCTACTTCGTTCTTGTCATCCCTCAACAGCAATCCCGCGCGCCGGAAGCCGAGTTGAAGGCCCTGGCCGGAGCGGAATAGCGACGCATCGGATATTGTTACTTCGAAGGGTTTGTGGGCAGACGGGATGTCGAAGCGGGAGGGAGTGTAGCTGGTGGAGGAATTTGGGAGAAGGAGGATGGAGGACCAGGTTAGATTTTCACCTTTGACGTATGAAGGGCTGTAGGGGGAGGTTGTGGCAGAGTCAAAAGAGGAGAGAGTGAGGTTGACGGGAATTCGGCCATCAAAGATAAGTGGGCATTGAGTGGAGGATTGGGATTGGTCGGTGGTGAGTGGACTCGCCGCGGCAACGCTTAGGAGGAGGGTTAAAGGGGAGGGGCGCATGGTGGAGGGAAAGAAAGGAAGCAAGGCAATAACTTCAAATGGGTAAAATTCCACACGGAAGGCTTATATTCTGACGGGGGATAAAGATCTAGTAAAAACCTAGGAAGATAGGATGTTCTCTGAACTGCAGTCATGGGGGATTTCAACCCTATAAGTAGATCGTCGGCCTGCCGAAGAACATCCCGGATCTCGGGACCATAAAGTAGTTAGAGATCTCCAGTTCGTACCTGGAATGAAGGCACTCATTAACAGACACGACCATAAATGAAAGAATTGATAGAATAGAAATGAGGACGCCGTCATTTGCAATAAACAACTGAATATCAACCCTTGACATCAGCCGAGATGACGGGGCGGATGAAGTTAGCGGATGGCTCGCGGTTGTTTTAAGATGCGAAGTATCAACAATTTTGAATGATCTATTTCCTCTGGTATTTGAAAGGAGAAAGCCCTGGCTAAGAATGAAGAGTAAAGCAACAGCGAAAGTTGGCTTGAAAAAGATCATTTAGCGCTAACCCATTTTGGACAAGCGCTGCGCTTCAGAATTTCAGCCTCCAGGTGCCGATCCATCTCCATCCACAAATATAACAGCTACAACTTCATCGAGGAAAGCGAAGCCACGATTTACATGAATCCCCGGAGTACCGAAACCTTGAAACACGATCTTATCTTCGGCTAAACCCTTGTTGCGGCTCCCCCCTCTTTCCGATTTATACCTAGGGATGATCTATACCCCTTCGCTTTTTTTTGGTCCATTAGACATTCACGCATAAGAGAAAGCAATCTCAAAGAGATACATCACGGCCTTCCCCTCTTCCCGATACAATCCCATGGATCTATATATCCCCCTGCTCTAATTTTGTTAAATAAAACTTTGAGGATTTAAAATTCGATAAACAATCCCAGAGACACACACCACGGCTGTTGATGTGTCTTTAGCACTGGCCCGATCTTATGCAATGGCCGCATCGCTTTGGAATTTCAAAAGTCCTACTATGCAATAGCTCAGTCCCGTTCCCAAAACTTCCCTTTCCCTTCCCCACCCCCTACCCCAAAAATTCCCCCCCAGTCCTCTTCAGCACCTCATCATAATACCCCTGAAACGCCAACCACCCCTTCTCCGGCGTGCCCACCTGTTTATAACTTTCCTCGGCCTCCGCATCTGGAATAATTTTCTTCTCGTACCCACTACCTTTAGCCGCGGCATCGACGAGGAGTTGCGCATGGCATGTTTTATCAAGAGATAAGAACCAAAACGCGGCTTCGTCGACGGATTTTCCGCAAGTGAGGATCCCGTGGTTTTGGAGGATGGCGGCTTTGCCATTGCCTAGGTGGCGTGTTAGTAGTTCATCCTCACACTGTAGGGGGATTGAGGGGATGGTGCCGAAGCTAGGAATAAGAGAGGTTTATCCATACCCAAAGCCTTTGCAATCCGCTCCCCCTCCTCACTCGCCAACACGACACCCCCAAACTGTTTATACACGCCATGGCTCTTATAAAATCTCAAGCTATCCTGGGTAATCATATCCAGCTCTCTCCCAAAGGCCGAAAACGCCTTGCCGTACGTGGAATGCGCGTGGCAGGCTGCATGGACATCAGGACGTGCGCGGTGGATGGCCGAGTGGATGGCGAAGGCGGCGGCGTTGATGGGTTCGTTTCCTTCAACTACTTCGCCGGCTTCATTAACGAGGATGAGATCAGAGACGCGGATGAGGGCGAAGTGCGTTGAGAGGGGGTTGAGCCCTGAGTGCTGTTAATACTGGCCACTGAACGTTATTCAAGCTTCTTGTTGTAGACAGCCCTCATCCAGTGAACTGTCAGGTAAGCAACAATTGGAGAATCATCCATACAAAAATGATCCGTCAACACCGGATCCCGCACACTAATATGACCTGCAACACCCTCATCAAACCCCCTTTCCGCAAATATCCTATATGCAGCAGCTAAGTGCTGCTTCCGATATAACCGCTCATCTTCTAGCCTCTCGAATGTGGGATATTTCCGGATCTTGAGGGCTTTTCCGGATGTTGTGCGGCCCATGGCAGCAACAGTCTGGTTTTCAATGGCTTCGTCATGGTCGACGCGGATTGCTGAGGTAATTGAGGCGTGGTGTCGGCGCGAGGGTGTTGAGAATGGGCGGATGAGGGGGTGTTGATGAGAGCATTGTGGTGGAGCGTGACAGCGGGTGGTGCGGAGAATAGTACGGGGGATTTGAGTGCGTGCTGTATTCATTATGAGTTCCATGAGTTAGTTGATTGAGGACGTTTAGTAGAATATCTTGAAGAGTATTAAGTGCGGAGGAGAGCCGTTCCCCGCAGATCGGCGAGAGGTGTCCCGGATATCAAATCCGTGTGTGGAGGCATTTCCGTGGAGGAACGCTTTCCCACCCCTTGTAGGCGAGATATTTGATGCAATGTGAGCGCCTCGTAACCTACGAATCGGAACCAAACATTATCTCCGGGAAAGGGGCCAGCCTGGAAGAGAAACCCGGTCTTGAGGAGTCGGAAACATTTCCGGTCCAGCGTTCAGCATGGAATTGCCCGGGTCAAGCAGTTCTTGCCCAGTAAATATCGCCAGAGGCAAGATTCGGCTGATACTTGCCCCTTAAATGATATCCATAGAGTTTTGTATCACGAAAGTTAGTGGGAGAGGTGGTTGAGTGATGAAGGCTCGTGTATAGAGCCAGACATGCTAGTGCCTAACACAGCCTAGCGCAATAGATCGCTCATCTTCATACTGAGGGCGACATTGGGAGTACGTGCTGAAACGTCAAGGTGCGTATATTAAACCAAACTTTGTCAAATTCCGTCCGACATGCCAACCTAGGTTGAGAAGCCTCCCATGATTCCTCTCTGGGCCCGGAAACTCTCAAATGCAACCTTCCTTCTAAATAACCAACGCCTTTATCATGCCCGTATAAATGCACTCTATCCAACCCTATTAGCCAAATGTAACACTCTTTTTAAGGATTCCAAAACCCCCTCTGACGTCTGGATTTCCCCACACCAGAAAGCTGTCTCCACTCCTTTGTCGAATCCCCTGGTTTCTCCGGCTTAGCTCCAGGACGTCGACTCGATGAACGAGAACTCGAGCCATGACTTCGCTTAGAACTGCGACTCGAGGTAGAACGGCTGGACTCAGAGGGGGCAACGGTGCTCGCTGCGACCGTACTTGAAGTATCATCCGTTTCCTCAGTGGCAGTAGAACCGCCTGCCTCACTCTGTGAAACTTCATTCGCAGCCGCTCTTATCTCCTCTTCCTTTTCTGCCTCGGGATCCGGGGTTTCCTGACCAAGCATCCTAGGCCGCCCTCCGGGTGTCCACATACCCCAAAGATTCCACAAATTCGAGTCCTTCGGTGCCTCATTCCCAACGCGACTCAGGACAAACTGTCCGTCTTCTTTATTTGTAACATTCAAAGTAACAAACGGAGCGGAGTTATAAATATGGCCCTCAATCTCCAATGGACACAGCTCCTCCGGAAAAGTAAGCTTATCGCGAATATAAATCCTACGGTATGCTGGCATGAGTAGGTGCAACACAACTCTCTTTCTCCCACTATATCGCCCCATAAACTGCCGCACATGCTTCATCCAATGGCACAGGAGATCAAGCTGTTCCGACATGCCCATATACCGATCAATCTGGCCCTCTTTCCTTTGCAGCTTGTAGAGCGCGGGATACCAATTCGTATCGGGGTGGTAAACGAAGAAGAAATGCCGTTCACCGGGGACCTTGGCCGTCTCATGCACGCGCTGACTCACAAAATCCCACACCTGCTGCGCGAACTTCTCCGCCGCCATCAACCCCGTCTGCGCATCCAGCACATCGCCAACGCGTCCCAGCATCTCGGCGGCTTTTGCACCCTGCCAGACCTGCAGTGCCAGCACGCCGACGCCGACGGGGAGTGCAAAGGTGGAGACGAGAGACGAAGCTTGCGAGGCACCGAGCGCGGAGGTTAAAGACGGTATTAGCACTTCGATGCTGCCCATGTTTTGCCGGATCTTTTTGCCCACGGCGTATTCGTTGTAGACGCCGATCGCATCGCGGGCGACACCGGGGACGCTGAGCCAGGAGATGCCGCGTTTGAGGAGGGAGGGGAGTTCGAAGTCGGGGATGGGGAGGTCGAGAGCATCAGGTTTGCCCATGTTGGGCAGGTGGGCGAATGCTAAGTGGGTTGTGGGGGGTTGTGGAATGGGTATATGCTAGACCTTCGTGCTGGAGGAGGGGTTAGCGGTGCTACTCGAAGAGAATAATGTGGTATGGCGTTAATAGTAAGTGGGGTAGACTCACAATAGTTAATGAGTGAGGCTTCAAGACGCGTCGTTCTGAGCCTGATGATGTGTCGCGATCGCTGAAAATGGCGGTCTGAGGACCCGGCCTGGCAGCCTCATCCTACAGGTCCGCTCAGCCTCCTGCTGCAGGAGCCCCGCATCTAGCATCCAGGACCAAATCAGCACTCATAATACCCAACAATTTGCTAGTAAATAAGGCGGGAAACGCCATCGGCTCGGCGGGATAGCGAGAAGAGTGTTGTTGGCGGCTGGAGATCAGTACGAAATTTGGTTCCGACCTCGGAAAGGTCGCGCTACCAGCTAAACCAGCTAACCCATGTGATATCAGTGTGATGAAAGACCCCCGTTCCGCCTCCTAGCGACAACGGAACCTAAAGTGAGCCGCTGTTCTCCTCTAAATCGCCATTTTTTCTTCTTAAAAACTATTGTGGGGTGTCAGAAACTGTCACTAGGTATCTATGTCGTCGTCAATTGGTATGTATTTGCATGCTTCCCCAAACATCAATACCTCGCCCGCACACTATGCATCCCTCAGTACACATATCGATACTCTTTCTGGTCATCCTCTCCCCCAAACTCTCTTCTCTTCCTATCAACCTTCCTATTATGCCCCCACAGCACCCCCACATAACTCACGCAAACTACCGCTCCGAAAACCGTCAATCCCAGCCCCGTCCGAAACCCCGTTGGATAGAACGGCGCCTCTCGCTTAATAAAAACATTCGATGCCACGAAGTTTGCGCAATTCCCTAATCCCAGGATGACAGCCGTGCCAACACCGATAGATGCTCGACCTCGTAGGTTATTAGTCATCCAAGCGGTCAGCATAGCCATCTGGATGAAGGTTCCCCCGCTCATGGCGAACAGCGAGAAGTAACGGACGCCGGCTGTAACGCCCTTTTTCTCGGAGTATGCGACTTGAATGATCCATCCCACAAGCGCGAGGGTGATGCCCATGAGGACGAAGGGGAAGCGCTTGCCAATGCGGCCGGAGACCCAACAGCCGAAGACTTGGAAGACGATGCCGGTGAGCCAAATGGGGATCGACATCACCTGTGCGCGAGCAGCCTTCCAGCCGAGCTCGGTGAGGATCGTGGGAATGAAGGAGGACATGGAGGCGGCGGTCATGTCGCAGCAGAAAAACATTAAAGTGCTTGAAAGTGTTACTTTCGAGTGCCATGAACCCTCAAAGAAGAATAGACTTACGGGAACCAGATCCTGTAATCCCCCAGCACCTTCACCCAATTCACAGATTTTAGATCGAGTTTCTGGTCGCCCTTGTCGCGGTGCAGCTTATCTAGGAGATGCTCCTTTTCGGCAGCAGAGAGAAACTTGGTCTTCTCGGGGAAGTCGGGCACGATTGCAAACACAAAAAAGGAGATGAAGATGGTAAAGATCCCTTCAAGGATGAAGATCCTGAGCAAATCAGTAACTTCGAGGGAAGAAAAACAAGTCAGAGGTTACATACCATCTCCAGCCTTCTTTGCCTTGGGTGCCATTCATATTGCGGATGCCATACGCCAAGAGCTGAGCATATGTTGGTTGGTAATTCTAGTTGCTGGGAGAAAGACTTACACCGCTGATGCAGGGACCGAGAACGCCAAAGGTGAAGAAGCATGCAAAGCGCAGAGAAGCTTCCTTTCGGGTGTAATACTCTCCAATTAGAAAGGCAGCGCCTGCACAGATTAGCCTCATCCATCTATCACCAGACTCACTCACCAGCGGGGAGCGTAGCCTCAAAGATACCCATGAGAAATCGAAGAGCAAGGAGGCCGCCGTAGGAATGCGTTAGACCTTGACAAGTCGCGATGATTCCGAGAACAATCATGTTGCATCCAAGGAAGATATTCGGCTTGATACGAGGCAGACTCATAATTAGGTTGCTTGGAATTTCGATTAGAACGAATGGGATAAAGAAAATCCAGAGGCAAGTGTTGTAGCCATTTGCGGGCATTTTAAGACCCTTCTCCAGGCCCTCAATTCTGGCATTGGCGACTGCGCAATGTCAATAGACGGTCCTGCGGTGGGTTGGTAGGCGGGGACTCACTGTTTGTTCGATCCAGGAAGAGAATGGTGTACGTGCATCCCAGGACTGGAATTAGTCGCAAATCGAGCTTTGTAATGTATCTCTGCGCTTTTGTGGAGACAAGGTCCTCAACGGTATCCTGATCGCTGCTGCTCTTCGCCGTCGTCTTCTCCTCGGTGAAAACCTTCTCCGACATCTTCACTTTCGCGAAAGCTCTCAAATCACAGCTGGTGTCGTCGCAATGGAGTGCTAGAAAAATGGATCACACAGATGAGGACCACGAGAGCGGGTCTCGTCGACTCGCGCTTGCTGATGGAGGAGTGTGTCGCGTCTATAGGCGACGTTAGGTTGGCTAGGTGGTGCCGAGTCGCGATGTATCGCTGCTCCTGATTGTATAATATACCTTGCCCCAGCTGGTGCATGAGAGGAAGTGGCTTCGACAGTGGCAAGGGTGCCTACAGCCGACACGTGTATCCTAGTAACTGGGACAGGACAGACAACTGCTTAGCCTGGTTTGAGCGCAAGCTTCTGGGGGGATCGACTTTAAAGTTTTTTGGTAGGTTTTGAGGTTGATACTACATGCCCTGAGGGCAATTTCTGGCGATATGATGGAACTAACTGGCTTAAATCGCGACTCACCGCCCCTTCTAAAGCGGTCGAGGCTTTTACCAGTTTCCGCCTCCCAAGAAGCGAAGTCTGAAAGGGTGCTAAACTCGACGCAAAGGGGTGGAGATCGAACCATAGCAATACCATCAGATGTTCATTGTGCGAGTGGGATAAAGTTCTGACATGGTCGTACAAATGCAGGTGAAGCGCAGACTGCGCGTCTGTTTAGCCCGCGGACGCCAAATGGTGTAAAATTCATGGCGAAAGTGCATGGTAGTCATGCGGAGAGGTCTGCAATTGGGCAACTGTCCGCTTGTTGCGGCTATTTCCGGCGAACCAGTGATCCCGTGGGCCAGTCTCCCGGTAATTGAATCCCACTCGCCGAGATAAGAGCGCCAGCCATGCGGGACTCCGGGACGACGCACACGAGAACGAGCTTGCTCCTCCGAACCGCCACTTCAGCCATCTTGCCTTTCAATCGGCGATCGAGTAGTCGTTCGTGCTGAGTGTTTATCATTTCAATCTGTCGGTTGTCTGGAGGAGATTGCAAGTGTCCGACCTCACATCGGCTCCAGAGATGCGATGTCTCCCACATCCTTCTTGAACAGAAATACCCAGTTAAGCTTTTCGTGACACATCCGGATTCTTTCTTCCACCTTGACCTTTCCACTCTCCATCCGCATTCTGCCTTCCCCGCCCTACGATCTTGGCCACGAACTTCATTCGCTAGTTTATCTGCATATGCAAGCGAACGGCAAAGATGGCAAACCTGAACGTTCCAGACTCAGTCAGTACGGTTCGCTTGCGGGCTATCGATGCGAAGACTCAGGTGTGCGTCTCCGCAAAAGGCTTCGTGCAGCCTATCCTCCCTGGTCACGAGAACTTGAATCTTACTAGCGTCACCTTCTTGGTCGAACAAACGGGTCTCGGGAAAAAGGTTCTATTCGACTGCGGTGCGAGAAAGGATTTCGAAAACTTCTCCCCAGTCATCAAAAATCGACTAAATTTGAATGTGAGAGGACTGAAGATCGAAAAGGACATCCATGAGATTGTCATCGAGGCAGGCGTGCAGTTGGAAGAGCTGGATTCCATGATCTGGAGCCATTGGCATTGGGATCATCATGGTGCACCTGAGAAATATCCTCCATCGGTGGAGGTGGTCGTAGGACCTGGTTTCAAGGACAACTTCATGCCAGGCTATCCAACAAATCCAAGCTCCATTTTTTTGGACGTCAATTTTGCGTAAGTATGAAATGTGTCGTGATAGTAGACCTTGTCTAAATAATGTCAAGTGACCGCAAATATCGTGAGATATCCTTCGACGATTCCTTTAAGATTGGAAACTTTAGAGCATTCGACTTCTTCGGCGATGGCTCCTTCTACCTTATCGACACTCCGGGCCATGCCATCGGACATATGTGCGGCCTTGCCCGAACAACGCCGACAACGTTCGTCTTCCTGGGTGGAGATATTTGTCACTTCGGCGGGAGCTTCAGACCTTCTCCTACTGTTCCTCTTCCTGACCCCGTTCCATCTTTACACCTCGACTCACACTTCCCAATCCCGTGTCCATGCTCGATATTCACTGCTATTCATCCCGCAGGCCCTCAGTCAGATGAGTGCAAGACATCGCCGTTCTTTGAAGTAACCTCGTTTCCTCAGTCAGCATATCTCGATCGCACCCAAGCTGCAAAGAGCATCAAAGAGCTACAAAGGTTCGACGAGGACCCAAACATCTTCGTATGCATCGCTCATGATCCGGTTCTTCTCGAAGTATTACCTTTCTTGAACGACCAGCCGGACAAGGATTTGAATGACTGGAAAGATGCTGGTCTTAAGGAGAAAGCGCAATGGGGATGGCTGAATGAGCTTCCGCGAGATGGAAAACCCGGAAGACCGATGCTGGTGGAAGGTGTCTGGAAAGATGGCCAATTAGTAACGGACTTTACGAAACTGAAGGCGTCTTTGTATTGAGCTTGGGGGTGTCTAGCAGTTTGAGATAGCTAGATGATGATCATTCTCGGAGATTCGGTTGTGTTCATTCAACCAATAGTCTGAGCGCTACAATAGCTTTCCTTGGAAGGTCGTTCTTCCGTCGGTCCATAAACGTCAACAAGCACACCAGCCAAATCAAGAGAACAAGAAATGCACATCATTCAACTCCAGCTCCATATCTCGGTCTAGTCCACCCTCTATGCGCAAACTACACCAGCATCCTATAGCCCTCGCTTCGATGCACCTGCCTAATCCCGACCTGCGCTCCTTAGCTTGTTCAATATCGCTAATAGGCGGATCATCGAAATTCGGAGTTTGGAGGGAGTTCTGAGAACTGCCGAGTATTATAAGGCTAGAGTTTCTCCAGTTTAGTGAAGCCCTCTTCACCTAAGCAAAAGAAAAACGCAGACTCACCATTTCATGGATCTCGGGTAGTTGGTGTGTCAGCGCCATGCCTCCATCTTGAGTGTTTGCCTTATATGTTACTGCTGCTTCCGGGAGTGGAGGCTGGGCTGGTGCATTGCGGTGCTGACGAAGTAGCCAAAGGAAGACGAAAATCACCAGTGCTACGCTGAAGAAGCCACCGAACGCGATGCCAACTATGGCTCCTGTAGACAACCCGTTTGATGGCTTCATGGACGGTGGGTTGACTGAAGTTGGTTCAGATATTGAGCCGGTGCTACCTTTCGTGGTTACTGAAGAGGAATATGAATCCTTAGCACCCTGAACCGTTGTACTTAACGTCGCGGTGGGTGAGCCTCCCATGCGAACCTGAATTGGATATGCGACAGCCCAATTTTGGAAATCAGTTTTCGTTGAGTAGTATGATCTCCATGAGATGCTGGATTGATGATCGAGATCGTCTAGAACCAGCAAAGTGGTTGTGGGCGTAGCCAGCGGACTCCCGCATGCGCCATAGAATGGCGATTGCATTGGACATCCGTACCCTACTAATATCAGTTCTCAATTTTCCTCAATGGAGATAACCGACGTGCCTCTAGGGCAGCAAAAGACCACTGTCTCCCCGGGTATGGTGCTAAGAAGTATTGGCGATACTGGACCTGGACAGCCCGTGTAATCCTGGGGACAGACCCCAGGGGAGAAGTAACTTGTGTACCAGGCCCAGTCCTCGGTATAATATTTGCTACTAGGGCAGCATTCTTTCAGCGCACATCCTGCGGTAGGGACAAACTCATCTAGGCCAAAGTATGTATGCTTTAGATCATACAATGTGTTTGTGCACGAGGCTGGGAACAATATCGCAGTCGAAAGAGGGCCAAGGTTGACGTATTTGGTCAAAGGAGGTATAACAGCCATGGTTTGAAATCGGCAATCGATGAGTTAGGGAGTGCAGGGGTTTCCTTGAGCAGATGCTTTGATTCAGAGGTCTGTTGAGGATCATCACATCACATCGCGTGAGTTAGAATGTGGGCGCCGAGTAGATTCTTGCAGACGCCACAGAAAGTTGCGCTAAGAAAATCCGGTCTCCTTGAATACTAGATTGGCTGGGCACCAGAGCCTATTTCCTGTGGGAGCAATTCTAGGCTCCTTTCAAAACTATGAAGATATTATCAACAATGATTCGTAGATCCCTCCTAAAGAATGTTATCTACCTACGAATTTTTCACAAACTCAGCCTCCTGCCGAGATTTTAAAGATATTCATGCACCAATCCTTTATACTATTTGGTGGCTGCACATTCAAGCCACTTTTCTTTAAAACCTCATTTAATATTGGTGCCACAATTCCTTCCCCAATCACGTCTCTCGCACACATCATCTCGAGCTCCTTCCAGAACTTCTTGTACGGATCCGTCTCCTCATTTTTCTCTCGTACCACCTGTTCGAATGGCTTAAAGGTCACCGTCATCTTTCCCCCGCTCACGGTTTCGATAACTCTCACAACTTCATCCATTCGAGCAGTCTCACCTTCCATCCCAAAATCCTCTTGCCACTCCCCTTTCGACAGCAAACACGCTGCTGCAGTCATTCGCCCAACATCGCCAATCTCCGTAAACGTCATTCGGGGAATGTCCCCATCCTTCGTCAAAGGAATCTCCGCCCTCATGTCTTTGATATGCCAGATGAACTCAACCCTATCATTCAATCCATTCAACGCTTCTAGTTCATTCGGGCCTCCGTACGCAAGGTAATTCATAAACAGGCCAACATGGAACCCTGCGTACTCGAATTCCGGATGCAGACGTTTTGCCTCACGACAAGCGTCTATAACGGCGATTTGGGGGCTCAGCAAGGCCACTTTTGGGGCGGCAAGTGCGCCGCACCCGAACTCTGCCGGTGCGAATCGGGATACGCCAGCCTTTAGACTAGCATTTAAGAGATTGATCTGGGTGCTGGCCCATGTCCCATCCTTTGCGAGGAGTGTGCAGATTACCTGGGCGTATTGGTTATCTGTGTATGACAGATCCGGGATAGGCCTACTGTATGAACGTCCCGCAATGCAGAAATTAGCGAGTCCTCTGAAGAATAATCCACCTTGCGCACTTCGATTCCCATATCTAGCAACCATTTTGGAGTTTCGGAAGTAACTCTTCCTAGAACAACCGGTTTGAGCTGCTCTGGATATTGCTTTAAGCCAACGAGGATTGCGCGGCCAACTGCTGGTGAAGTCCCGCCTGCAACAGCTACCGTGATCATATTGGACACAAACTTGAATGAAATATATGATCCAGAGAAGAGATTGTGAGATAGGAACGGTCCTCAATTGTTCAAACACTTTCAAGGTTTGCAAGCAGATTGCTTTTTATAAATGCCCCGCAGACGCGACCCCGCGCGTTGAGCCACAAAATTTCAGATTGCCGACGTTGGCTAAGACAGATCAGCAGCACGGTGGACTCACGAAGTCAGATGAATGGAAAATGCTGCCTGGACAGCTCGGCGCTTCATATGTTAATGATGAGTCCAGCTATTCTCTTCTACTAACCACATTCCAGGTATGGATCTAACACGTGATCTACATCTACACGAGGATATGCAGCATTGAATGATCAATTCACTGTCACAAAATACTTCATCGTACTCTATCTGGCTGCTCACTAGCATAGAGATATTGGGGGCTGGTAGGTAAATGCCGAGAAACTTTTGTCTATGAAAATACTTCAAATTTCTTGTTACTCTGCTTGCTGTCAGATATTTTCTATCTGATCAAGATCGATCGGTCGAACACTTCATTCCAACCACTAGAAAAGACCTCGGTTTTTGTTTATTACGAATATGAAGCAGATATAGATACGAACAGATTTATAGGACATGTATTAGCGAGCACAGGTACGAAAGTAAGTTAGCATCCAACTCACTCACCCAGTTCCTTCACTCTAAACCTTCATCATATCTCACATCTCATCCTCCTGCTATCTCTGTCCCTCTTCACTCTCCTCCTTACCGCTCCCCCTAATTCTCACCTCTCTCGTCTCCCACGTAATCTCCATATTCGCCTCCGGAAGATGATTCTTTCTGTTGATTTTTCTTTCCTTACTAGTGTTAGGTTCGCATATTTGCCGTAAGATGCCCTCTCTAATCCTCTTTCCAAACCCCGGGCCCGCTGATTCTAGGTGCACCGCATAGTTTAAAATACCCGGGCATCAAAGTCTGAAAGATGGCCTGTGGATCATATTTCTTCGCAACGACCTTCAATTTCGCCACATTTTCCTCTCCGTAGCCTCCCAATACGTCCTGATACTCGCTCGCATAATTCATATACACATACTCGACCCACAATCCCCTCTTTTTCCCCTCTTTAACCGCTGTTCCCATAAGCCTCGCGATCATTCCAATGATGTAATCGTCATCTTCCTCATTCTGCCACGAACATGAGTATATCAGGTTCATGTACGGCGCTTCCGATTCCATAAGTGGGAGACAATTTCCCCCATTCCCCTTCATCCGCGCCACACACTCGGGCGTGATAATCTGGAACACTGGGACTGGGGTATGGCGTTCATATTTCCCTTTCGTTCCCTCTAATTCTTTGAAGAAAGTAGCTGCAAACCAGCGGATGAAGTCGCCTGAGAATTTGAATGTATGCGTCCAATACATTTCCCTTAGATTCTTGGGATTCGTCGCACGAACCTGAAGTGTCATGTCTTCCAGGCTGCGGACTTTGGTCGTATCCATGAGATTCGGCATCGATTTGTACTCGCCGAACACCTCGGCGTGAGGATTGGGGTCTTTGTACATGGTTAAAGTGGAGATGGTATCGTGGCCTATGCGATTGACTAGCACGAGCCACGTCGAAGCCTTCAGATCTGGGTTGTATGCAATATTGGAGAATGCAGAGATAGCGGCGGTAGCTTGTGTAGGGTAGTGGTATGCAATACTGCCAGCGAATATATTGCCTTGGGGGAAGGTTTCAAGATCGAAGCGAGTTACGATGCCAAAGTTAGGACCGCCGCCTCGGAGAGCTCAGTAGAGGTCTGGGTAGGATTGTTGGTTAACTTGGAGGATGTCGCCACTGGCGGTGACGACTTCGAAATTGGCGACATTGTCGCAGCCCCAGCCGTAGAGGGAGGCGAAGAAGGATATGCCCCCTGAGGAAATTTCGTCAGAGTTCTTTAGTGGGAAGTCAATCAATTACACACCGCCTAGAGTGAACCCTCCAACTCCGATATCAGAAGCTCGCCCTCCAACTACTGCCAATCCATCTTTTGCTAGTTTCTCATACACATTCATCCACGTGTTCCCTGTCCCGAGTCTCGCGATCCTCTTATCCTCGCTCAGTTCGATGCTGTCAAGATCCACCAGATCGATGGTAATACCCCCGTCACTATTCCAAGCACCCTTCATGGCAGCATGACCGCCGCTTTTGACTGCAAACGCGCATCTTGACCAGCGACAAATGAGGACTGCGATGGCGACTTCTTTGGGGGATTTCGGCCTGAATATGCAAGCCGGCTGCACCGCTTCTTGGTGTTTTGACCAGAATTCTGATCGCCAAGCTAAGTGCTCGGCAGTGTTTAGAAGGGTAACTTGCGATGGGAAGGTTGAGGCGAGTTTAGATACCTGCCTTAATTAGAGGCTGTAGAGGGGACTTGGAAGTTAATTTACTGCTGTGGAAACGTGCTCAAGAGAAGCGGCTATATATCCAGAGGCTGTACGAACAGGTATTAGTTATCTCAGCAAGCTCAGACGGTCAAGGGCTTTAATTAGCGCCACACTATACTCCTTAAAGTAAAGCTGTTTTTTTATAGTCTACTAAGTTTTTTCTAAACTAATTAAAAGCTATAATTTTCTTAAAGCTCCTTCTGTCTAAGAGACTTTAGTGCGCCTATGTAAGCATAACACTTCTAATTCTTTTAACTATAGCTAAAAAAATTAACTTCTTAATAACTTTTAGCTTTTTTTAAGTAGCTATAACTTTTTTACTTTTTTTATACTATTATTAGTACTATACTTATAATTAATTTTACTTTAATAAGAAAATTTTAGCTTTTATATGTAAAAATATGTTAGTTATTTATTATTATTTTTTACTTAACACTTACTACTTACCTACTTTACTAGCTTTATTATATTTTTTATTTTAATAATATTATTTTAAGGCTTTTTTACTTTCTAGCATTTTAATCTATAGTATACTATAAAGTTATTCTTAACGTACCTAACAGGTTAGCTAGCTACACAGGTTAGCCGGCTACTTTTGCTAAGCCCTTACTATACTCTACCTATCTACATAATGCCTTAACAACAACACTAGATTAAATCTTCTAAAGAACATTAGATACAGCTTACTTTTTAGGCTTTTAAATAAGACTTAAAACTTTTTTTATAACACACTGTAGCTATTTATAATATTTTTTATATAACACTAAGTAATTAACGCGCTAGACAGCCTTTAAAAGCAGAATACTAGCTTAAATTAAAGAATCTAACTAAGCTTAAAAAAAAGTAGTTATTAAGTATATACTTAAGCTTATTATACATAGATTTCCTTTTAGGCTTATAGCTATAGCTAATATAGCTAATTCCTTACGCATAGAGTGTAATTTAGGCTAGGTTAGCTTAAACTAGCCTAGTATGTAGGTTAAGCACTGCTCTAAGTTTATAATAAAGTTTAATTATAAGTATAATTATAAAAAAGTGCTTTATAAAAATTTAGAAGTTATCTAAAGCTAGTTTTACCTAGTAGCTAATATAAAAGCTAAGTATAGTATCTAGAATAAAGACATGTATAACTTTAATAAGTTAAGCTTTATAATAAGCTAAATATTAACTAAAGTAGTTATTATAGCTTTAAAGAAATAAAAATAGCTAAAAGTAATATAGTAAAGTAATAAAAAGTAAATAATAGTTATTTAAAGTATTAACATAATAAAGTAAGCTATTCTACTTTTTATTATTTTTAAAGGCTGCTATTACCTCTTTGCCTAGTATAAAAAAAAATCTACCTTAAAACTAGGTTATTACAGTCTCTAAAAATAGCTAGATAATAAATAAGCTTAGGCTATAGTAGTTAAAGCACTTTAATAAGCATATAAAAAAAAGTTATAGGCACTTATTAGCTTTTTATTATTAATAGCTATAAGAGCTATAACTTACTTAATTTCTAGTAGTACTATAAAAAAAATTATTACTATTTATATACTTTTACACTTATTACACCTTTTATAGCCTCTTAATATAGGTTGTTTTGCCTTTTTAAAAAAGGTGTATAAGTGCTAAGCTAAAGATCTTATATGTAACTAAATTACTTATATTATAAAACTTAAGTTTTTACTATACTTTATACGCGCTTATAATGCAGTAATTACTTTTAGTAATATCTAAAAAGAGTTTTAAAGCGCTAGTTTAGTTTTATTTAACCTAAAATAAGTTAAAATAGCTCTTAATATCTAGTTATATACTTTATTACTACTACTACTTATTAATAATAAGCTCTAGTAGTTATAAACTTTAAGTAATACCTTTAAATTTAAGTTATAATTAATACTTATAAAAGTAAAAAATTAAAGGCATATAAATAGCTTACTAATGTCTATAGTAAAGGCTTTTAAAAAAGTTTTAAAAAGAGTAGTAATTATTACGCATAAGCTAGTATTAGCATAAAAGAAGATTATAAAGCTTTAAGCAGTAAATAAGGCTACTACATAACATAAATTATATAAAAGAAAGTAAATTTAGGCAGAAAAAACTTTAATAGTTAAGAATAAGGCTTGTTTAACTGCTTTAAAGAAGTTTAAAGCGTGTAGTAATAAGAAAAAGCTAAAGACATAAGTGCGCACTAAAGAAGGTAAGCTAAGTTAAAAGTAATATAGGCAGTGCAATTAGACTAGGCATAACTTGCGTATGTATAAAAAAGTAGTAAAAGTAGACTTTAAATAATATCTTATGTTGTATTGCTTTATATAGGGCTAAAGTAGGCTGTTTTGCGCTAGAATAGGGTAGTTTTAGTGGGGGCTTGGCAAAAGTGGCCGGCTAACCTGTTAGGTACGTTACTACTTTTTATGCTTTTATTATTTTTTTTACTACTTAACTTTTTTAATTTTTTGTTTAACACGCACCTACTAACTACTTACTAGCCTTTTATATTTTAGGTAGATAAACTTATAAAAGTACTTTAGCTTTTAAAATAGCTTAATTTTAGTATTAGTAACTTTTTATACACCTTTTATGTTAATTTAGTTTTATATACTTATCTATCTACTGCCTGCATATTGCATATTTATGTAGCTTTAAAACAACTATATAGTTTAAAAATACTCTTAAAAGATTAATATATATTTTAGAATATAGTTAATATTAAAAAGCTATTATATAAACTTAACTTATTAGTAGTGCACTTTTTTTTTATAAAGTATAATATTAAAACTAAAGTAAAGATAAGTAGCTTTAATATTAGTAATTTTAATAGCTAAATTATAGTTACTATACTAAAGTAGTTTTTATTACTTTAAAATCTAATGCAAAACTATTAAAGTACTTAGTTTAGTTATAAAGTAAAAAAAGTGTTAACTAATTCTACTTTTTACTTAATTACTTTTATTACTATATAAAAGTGTGCTAAAAAGTAATTAAATTATCTTTTAAAAATACTTAAACTATTAAATAGGCTCTTTTAGCTAGCTGCTTATAGTGTAGCGCTTAAGTAGCAAGAGTAAGAGTGGTGTACAGTGTGCACAGCGTACAAGGTAGGTGTTACAGTCTATAGTTAGACTAACATAACTCCACCTAAAGTACTCTATAATCTAGCTAGGTTAGAGCAGGACTTGTTTACAAACTAATTAGAAGGTGCGGAGACAACGCAGCTGCCTGTAATTACAGAAGAATGTGTTATCTAATAAGAAGGCAGGCTGCAAGTTAAACAAGTTTAATAAGTTAAGCAAGTTTGCTGTACTGTAAACTTAACAAGCTTACACAACTTATTCTTAGCACTATTAGACATGTATATAGTTCTAACTTTAAATAACTTTTAAAAAGTGTGTTTAATGTTTAGTTTATTTTTTATATAGACTAAGTAGCATTTAGCTTTTTAAAAAGCTATAATACTATTTATATATCTTACAATATATATACCTCTAATTCTGTCTAACAGGATTGTTTAACCTAGCTACTATACTGCTGCTATAGGGACAAACTACAATCTAGTTGCTCTTCCCCTACTCTATTAGCCTATTAGCTATTATGTAGGACTGTACACCCTGCTGTTAGCCTCTATTCCTCTGTTCTATTATAAGAAACAACTTTAACCTAAGTGCTTTCTAAAGTAAAGATTATAACATTAAATACTACACCTTTTTAAAAAGTATAACTACTTAATATTGTCAGATTAAAGCACTGTTTCTAGGCTTCCTGAGATGAATGATGGGTTTTTGATATGATGTATGGGATGATGATTTATTGTGTTGATTTATCGATCCTTTTTCTGCTCTACTTGTGTTGCTCGGCTTTTGTTTTTCCGATCTATTAGTTGCATTAATTGGCGGAATTCCTTAGCGATTTTGCTTCTGTCTCTGTCCCTACACAAACCTTATAGAAATTAAGACACATTAGTAATACGCCCTAAACTATGCTAATATTATTATAATATTATAAGATTTAACTACCTAATTAGGAATAAAGTTAAAGCTAACTCTTTAGTGTTAAGAAGGCCTTACTAGCATCTTACTATAGCCTGCAGAGGCACCTAACTAGGGGTAGCAGAAGCGCCTCTAGCTAAGTTAACGTGTTTAAGTACTAGTACTGTCTAACAGCCTACTGCTAAAGTAGCTGCTTAGTTGTTAAGAAAGCCTAATAAGTAGGCTAGTAGTAGCAGGAGAAGGGGAGAAGCTGTAGCAGCGTGTAACTAGAAATTAGTTACCTAGGTTAATATAAAAGAGCCTCTTACACTATTACTGTTGCCTGCTATTGTACCTGCCCTAATTAAAATTCTTAAGTCGCCACGCATTATGCTAGATCTACTGTTGTTGCCGCCGCTACCCTAGCAGCCCTAATATAATATAGATATAACATATATTCTCTGCATAAATAGGGTTAAAGTAGTAGAAGATTATAATAACTGTAAGCATATGTTCTTTTTAATGTTATTTATAGAGGACAAAGTAACATTACTAATTAATAACCTAGCGTTAACAATTAACAGCTGTGGGCACTGCGTACAGAGCCGCAGCGTTAGCTTCTGTCTAGATAAAAGAGGTGCTGCTTAGCAGTGTGTACTGCTGTTAAATTTTAGTACTATTAAAAAAGTTTAGCTATTTAAAATAGTTAATTATTATATTACCTACTTTAAAGATATATTGCGCGTGGAGTTTAAAGTAGAGATCTGCGTTTAGGTTAAGGCGCTGTAAAAAGTCTTCTTATATAATTAGTTATTTAACAAGGCTTTATCTAAGCTAGGTAATAACATCTCTATAAGCGCCTACTGCAGTAAGCAACTGCTAAGGAAGATAAAGGCTATAAAGCATGTAAAAGACATTAAGATAGCTATAAATTACTAATTAATAATTTACTAAATGTAAAAGTGCTATGTTAATCTTTATAATAATAGTAGTTAATAATGTTATATCTACCTAAGTAGTGCTTACTATAAGATTAAACTAATTAATGTAAAAGCTTAAGTAAGGTCTATTATTATAAGCAAATTATTAGCCTTATATCTAGCTTATAAGATAGTTAAGGCCTTAAAGCTATAAAGTAATAAGCTGTAAGTAAAGCCTTATAGTTAAAAAAGTAAGAAAAAAAGGCATAATTTGTTATCTAATTTAGATAAGCTAACGCTAAAAAAGCTGCAGAAACAGGCAGAGAAGTAGTAATTAATAAATTAGATAGCAAAGATAAAGAAGGATAAAGTAGCTTAAGCAAAGCAGTAAGAGTTTTAGTAATTCTAAATGCAGCAGATAAGGCTTTAGCAGATGCTAGCAGCTCTGCTAGCAGCTCTGCCAGGCGCCTTCTTAGGTGGGCAGCTGCTGCTACTGTACCTATTGTCTTTTATTATAGCAGCGCCTTTTTAACTAGTAACCCTATTAATGCTACGTACAGCAAGTCTCCTAGTTCTGTTGTTAAGCCTAGTAGCTAAAGCTAGCAAAGTAGATACCTATGTAACTATAAAAGAGTTCTTTTCCTAGCTTATAGAGCAACAGGAGGAAGAGAAAGATAATATTAACTATGTTACTGCTAGTAAAGTAGTAATTAAGTAAAAGTAGATAATTAATAACCTTTGCCTTATATTAAATCTAGGTAATAAGCTCTATACTATTACTATTAGTAGGTTTAAACTTAAGGATAGAGTAGTTTAGCACCTCTGCAAGAATCTCTGTTGCTTTAAGTAGCTATATTAAAGAGTAAATAGCTTTGTAGAGCTTAGAGGGGTAGCAGGAGCAGCAGGAGCAGCAGGAGCAGCAGGAGCAGCAGGAGCAGCAGGAGCAGGTAGTAAAGTGGGTAGGAATAGAAGTTAGATAGCGCATAGAGTTAACTAAAGTAAATTTAAGTAAGTTTACTGTTTATATAGGCTTTTTAAGCTCTAGCTGTACACAATCTAACTCCTCCTGCTTAATATATAACCCTCTAGCAGTGTACTAAAAGTGTTTTCTAGCAAATCTATTACACCTACTCTTACAAACAGTAGCTGCTAGGAAGGCCCTAAAATTACTATTAAAATAATGCTGCATAAACACATAGTTCCTTTAAATCTATGCCTTAAGTACAGTAAATGTTAGCTTAATTAGGTTATAGTTAGGCAAGTATAGTAGCAGGTAGTGTACTAAGTAGCCTGCGTCTTAGATAACCTAGGTAACCTTATTATTTATATAGATAGCAACATTATTAAGTATAATAACTATGTGCTTAGGGCTATACGTTGCCTAGAGGCAGAGGATAAGACAGTTCTAAATCTAGTTAAGAAAATTCTTGTAATTATAGTAGCCCTTCTTAATAGCTGTACAAGGCAGGTAACTGTAGATTATATATGCTAGTAATATTATGTACGTACTGCCTCTAGAGATGCTCTGCGCGTACCAGGCAGCGTAACTAACAGAAGCGTACGCGTAGTGCCTTTAGCTAGTCTTTTTATTAAATATTAACTTATCTAAAAACACTATATTATTAGTAGTAAACCTTCTTATTAATTAACAGTAACACTTATAAAGCTCTTTACTGTAATTAATAAAGAAAGGCTTTAAAGTTTAGCAGCTTTAACTATACTTTTTTAAGAACTTAAAGATAGTTAACTTATTTACTTTTACGCCCCTTTTTACTAGTAACTAGTGTTAAATCTTATCTAGATACATCTACTCTAAGTAAACTAGCTCTTTAAATAGCGCCTCTATGTTGTCTTTACTAATCTTAGGTGGCTGCCCTAGCCTCTTGCTAGCAGGTTTTTGTATGCTGCTGTATTTCCTTAGATTATCTAGCATGTTATACATAGCAGTCTTGCTATAGTTCTTGTAATTAGCAATTAACTAAGGCTCCTATCTAAGCTAAAGAAAGTAATAAATATTTAGTTAAGTTTAATCTAAAAGGCCTTAACTACTATAACAACACTGCGCTGACAGCGCTTGACAGGGAAGGTGAGGTGGTGGGCGAGATGAGACCCTATAAGCTTAAAACATGGCAACAGTGGGCGTAATAACCTAAGAGAGACTTTTACAACACTAAAAGTTAGCTTTATATTTGTCCCTAATTAGGTAATTAAAATCTTATAATATAACAACAATTTTAGCTTAATTTAAGGCGCAATATAGGCCTTTAGGTGATTTGTTTGGGGTATGTTGTTGGGAGAAGAAAACATGTGGATGTGCCAAGAAATTCCGCCGATTAATGCAACTAATAGATCCAAGTCCCTCGCGCACTAGCCCTATGCGCGACCAGCTGCAAAATGCTGCAAAATGCTGCAACATGCAGCAATTTGCAGCAACATACTGTTCGAGCTTATTGCTCGTACTATGTAGCAGCTTTCGTCAAACGTTCCTCCTGTCTTGACAGTAGGTGCGCATATCTGACAAATATAACCTTAATTCTAACATAGCTTACTTAGCCTTATTAAGATTAACAGGAGTTTTAATAGTTAGTAAAGGTGTTCTAGTAGAGTAAATTAATATAATCTAGAACAACATTAAAAAACTTTAGTAGATTAGTAATAAAGTTAGTAAACTAACTAACCTCTATAAAAAAGTAAAGTAACTATAATAGTAAATAGTATATAATAGTAATCTATCTCTTTTAATAAATTCTCTAATAACTTTAAATACTGCTGCCTAGATACACGCGCTGCAGGTTAAACTAGCTAAGCTTTAGAATATTTTAACTAAGAAAGTAAGCATTATAGCTAAAAAGACTTTAAGACTAGCCCTTTTAAAGCTTTTTAAAGAATTACTTAAGGACCTTTGCCCCTTTTTTACTAGATGCTACCTTTATATGTAATACAACAAAGGAGCATTCTAGACTAATATAGAAATAATATCCTAGATAGAACTATATTTAGAAAGACCTCTTATAATCTAGTTCTAACTACACATAGACAACTAGATAGACTTTAGAGCTAATAGTTTTATACTAAATTCTAAGACTAAAAAAATATTTAGTAGTGTAGAAACTTTTAAAGAGGCTCTAACAGCTATTTATAAAACTATAAATAAATAAAAAATTACAGCTAATAAATTAAATGCTCTAAAATAAAGAAAAGAAATAGCCTAATACTACGCAGCATGTTTTAGAGAGCAGCTAGCTATCTATAGATAGACAGACTAAAAAGCCTTTTACTAAATGTTCTACAACAGCTTAAAAGACATAATAAAAGATAAATTTACTTATAATAAAAAGCTAACTACTTTTAAAAATTTTATTAACGTACCTAACAGGTTGGCCGGCCACACAGGTCGGCCGGCCACTTTTGCCAAGCCCCTACTAAACTCTACCTATCTATATAATGCCTTAACAACAACACTAGATTAAATCTTCTAAAGAACGTTAGATACAGCTTGCTCTTTAGGCTTTTAAATAAGACTTAAAACTCTCTTTACAACGCGCTATAGCTATCTATAATGTTTTTTACACAACACTAAGCAATTAACGCGCTAGACAGCCTTTACAAGCAGAATGCTAGCCTAAATTAAGAAATCTAACTAAGCTTAAAAAGAAGGTAGTTATTAAGTACATACTTAAGCTTATTACACACAGATTTCCCCCTAGGCTTACAGCTATAGCTAATATAGCTAATTCCTTGCCTGCAGAGCGCAATCTAGGCTAGGTTAGCTTAAACTAGACTAGTATGTAGGTTAAGCACTGCCCTAAGTTTATAATAAAGTTTAATTATAAGTATAATTATAAGAGAGCGCTTTATAAGGATCTAGAGGTTATCTAGGGCTAGTTTTGCCTAGTAGCTAACATAAAAGCTAAGTACAGTATCTAAGATAAAGACAGGTATAACTTTAATAAGTTAGGCTTTATAATAGGCTAGATATTAACTAGAGCAGTTATTACAGCTTTAGAAAAATAAGGACAGCTAAAGGCAATATAGTAAAGTAATAGAGAGTAAATAATAGTTATCTAGAGCATTAACATAACAGAGTAGGCTATAAGATTATAAAGCTTTAAGTAGTAAATAAGGCTACTATGTAATGTAAATTGCATAAAAGAAAGTAGATTTAGGCAGAAGAAACTTTAATAGTTAAGGATAGAGCTTATCTAACTGCTCTAAAGGAGTTTAAAGCACATAGTAATAGGAAGAAGCTAAAGACGCAGGTGCGCGCTAAAAAAGGTAAGCTAAGTTAAAAGTAATATAAGCAGTGTAATTAGACTAGGCATAACTTACATACATGTAAGCAAGTAGTAGAAGTAGACTCTAAATAATATCTTGTGTTATATTACTTTATATAGGGCTAAAGTAGGCTGTTTTGCGAGAGAATAGGGTGGTTTTAGTAGGGGCTTAGCAAAAGTGGCCGGCTAACCCGTGTGGCCGGCCAACCTGTTAGGTACGTTATAAAAGTAATGCTTTATAATAATAGGCATAAAAAACATAAAAGAGAAAAATAGTGTAAAGAAGCTTTTTAAAAACCTAAGTTTATTTCTAAAAAAAAGAGAAGCCCCTTAATATAATAAAAAACTAATAAACCTTAGTTATGTAAAGCATATATAAAGCCCCCCCTTAAAGAAAAGCTAAGCTCTTAGACATAATAGGCCGCCTTTAACTAAGAAGTAATAGAAATAGCTAGAAAATAAGGCTTACCTAAACTATAAAAAAGTAGGACATTTCTGCTAAAATTACTTAAACTTCTAGAAAAAGAAGAATAAAGATACTACTATAACAGTAAAAGCTATTACTGCTAAATATAGCCTTATAGATAAAAAGATATTAAAAAAACTAAATAATGTACTTTACAGGCAAGTTGCTTACACACCTAAGTTACTTACTTTTACTAAGACCCTACTAAACTACTCTTTTTACACTAATGCATTTCTAATAACACTACTTAGATATGCTAAAAGAACATTAGATATAGCTTACGCTTTAAGCTTTTAAATAAAACATAAAACTCTTAAAGAAATGTGCTGCAGCTATGTATAAAGTTTTATAAAAAATAATAAATAACTATAGCGCTAGACAACATTTACAAGCTAATTCTACAGCTAAATTATAAAGGCTAGGTAATAAAAAGAAGTAGGTGATTATTAAGACTATACTTAAGCTATATACATAAGGAATTTCCCTTTAGATAGCATTTATAGCTAATATAGCTAATTCTTTACGCGCTAAGCGTAATCTAGGCTATGTTTATATAAACTAGCCTAGTATGTTTATAAAGCGTTATTTAAAGCTTAAAGTAACATTTAAGCATAAGTATAACTATAAAAGAGCTTTTTATAAAAGTCCTAGGGTAATTTAGAGTAGGTTTAGCCTTATAGAGAATATTAAAGCTAAGTATAGCATCTAGAATAATAACATGTACAACTTTAGCAAGATAGGCTTTTATAATTAGCTAAATATCTTTTAACTATACTTACACTTAAAACTTTACTTTAAGCTTTAAATAATACATTATAAACATACTAGGCTAGTTTATATAAACATAGCCTAGATTACACTTAGCGCGCAAAGAATTAGCTATATTAGCTATAAATGCTATTTAAGAGGAAATTCCTTACATATATAGCTTAAGTATAGTCTTAATAATTACTAACTTCTTTTTATTGCCTAGCCTTTATAATTTAGCTGTAGAATTAGCTTATAAACATTATCTAGTACTATAGTTATTTATTATCTTTTATAGGACTTTGCATATAGCTGCAGCATATTTCTTTAAGAGTTTTATGTCTTATTTAAAAGCTTAGAGCGTAAGCTGTATCTAACATTCTTTTAGCACATCTAAGTAGCGTTATAGAGAATGCATTAGTGTAAGAAGAGTAGTTTAGTAGGGTCTTAGCAAAAGTAAGCAACTTAGGTGTGTAAGCAACTTGCCTGTGAAGTACGTGTTACAATCCTTGCTTCGTGGAAGCACTCAGGTCAATGATATTCCTAGGTGAGGGGTAGGACGGGTGTTAGAGGCCAACGGCAGGGTGTACAGTCCTACTTAGAGGCTATTAGGCTACTAGAGAGAGGTAGAGTGACTAGATTGTAGTTTGCCCTTTGTGCAGCAGTATAGTAGCTAGGGTTAAACAGTCCTGTTAGACAGGGTTAGAGGTATATATAGTGTAAGATATACAAATAGTATTATAGCTCTTTAGAAAGCTAAATGCTACTTAGTCTATGTAAAAAATAAACTAAACATTAAACACACCTTTTAAAAGTTGTTTAATATAGGGACTATATACATGTGCAGAGGGCGCTAAGGCAAGTTTAGTAAGTTCCCTAAGTTAGCTGCTCTGCTAACTTGTCTTAACTTACTTAGCTTACTAGGATTTGTTAGAACCTGTGTCTTGTTTCCCTATTAGATAATACACTTCTCTATTACTATAGGCAGCTGCACTGCCTCTGTGTCCTCTAATTAGTTTGTAAGCAAGCCCTGCTCTAACCTGACTAGATTGTGGAGCACCACAGGTAGAGTTACGCTAGTCTAACTATAGACTGTAACACGCTGCCCCTTCTCCCTAGCAGTGTCCTTACTGCTCTGCTTACACAACTGCGTTAGTAAGAGCTTATTTATAAAGTAAGCGCCTACCTACTAAAAGGCATTTCTAATGTCTATCTTTTTTAAACTAAATAGCTTGCTAGTCTTATTTATCCTGTTATCCTTATGCTACTCTCTGCTTTAATTCTTTTTATTAAATAAAAATATAACTCTACAGCGCTTACTAATTATCTAGGTTATTCTATATGTTAACCTTATTATTAGATAAATGTGTTAAGTGTGTAAAAAAAATAATAAGTGTAACACTTTTATGTCTAATGCTGCGTAAGAGTGTTTAGAGAAAAAGAAAAAAAGCTTTTTTAGTCTACTAAGGCTTTACAGGCGCGCAATTGCAAGCTTTTTAAAGAATAGTTAGTTTAGGTTTAGAAGCAAGTCTATTTACTAAAAAAAATAGTAAAGGTAAGAGGTAAAAAGTGTTCTAAATAGGATTGTATCTAAAAATTACTAGATCTGCTAGAGGCTTAGCGCGTAAAGTACTTAAAAGGGGACTTTTTTTTCTTAAACAAGATAAAAGCTCTTAAGGCTAAAGTAAAGAGCTATTCTCTTTTGCAGCCTTTATTAGCTAGGACTTGTCTTTAAAGGCTACTGCTATTTAGTAATAACATAGCTATTTTTTTAATATAAGTGCTTTATTACCTAGCTAGTTTTTTTTTTAGATAAGCTTAGAGGTACCTTTGTACTAATAGCTGCGCGTTCTGCAAATTCTTAGCTAGTTTTTATGTGTTTTTGCTAGCAAGCTACCTTTTTTATTTTACTAAGAATTTATTTTTATTTTTTTAATTACTAATAATATGTTTAACTTTATACTTAGTTTCTTTATTTTCCTATTTTTATGTAAATAGAGGAATCTCTTTAGGTGCCTTTTCTAGCTTAGAGACATAAAACTATAGGTGTATCTTTATATGCAGGGGAAGCTTAAGCTTATAGTTGTCCTGTTAGGTTTATAAGACTTTATATAGTTTTATTTTTTTCTCTGCTAGCTTTCTAGAGAGTCTAGATATCTTAAGGTTCTTAGTGTTAAAGTATACATAGTCTTCTAGGTAAATTCTTAGTCCTAGTTATTAGGATTTATTTATGTATTATTTTATTATTTTCTAACTAGATCTAGCTTTAATTGCTAACTTCTTATATATGTTTTATAAATTTAATAACTAGTTTATTAATTCTTAAAAGTTTATAAGCTAGTTCTCTTATAGCGTAAAGTACAAATTATAACTAAAATTAGCTTTATATAGTGTTTCCTTTGTTATTGCTAATTCTACTATGTTAATAGCTAGCTGTGCTATAAAAAGCTATTCTGCTTAATTATGCTAGGTGTAAGAGACGTACTTTCTTAGGTATTTTTTTACTTTAGTGTTTACTCTCTTAGTTTAACTATCTATCTATAGATAGTATACTGTAGATAGTTTATATGTTATGCTAAGGTGTTATATAGCTGCTTTTTAGAATCTACTAGTAAATAGTTTATCTTAGTTAAAGATAATAATTTTAGAATACTTATATACTAATATAATGTTTTGTTTAAGTTTATAAATAAACTTTTTAGCTATTATTATTTTTTCTAATAGCTAGGTATGTAGATATTTAGTAGTCTTATTAAAGGCTACTATAATTATATTACACATCCTTTCTATTTCTAGCTTCTTAGATAGAAGAAGTTCTGTAATAAAGTTTATTATAATTATTATCTATAGTAATTTTAGGGCTTTAATTAGTTAAAGGCGTCTATAGGTCTTATGCTTTTATAAGTTGTTTTTATTATAAGTGTTACATTTCTTAAGTACCTTAGTGCATAGTTGCTTTACTTTTAGTATGCGTTATAGTATAGCAGCCTATAACTTCTTTTAAAAGGTGCTAATACCTAGATGTCTAAACATTAGAGATTTATAATACTTATAGATTAAATTTTTTTTATTTTTATTTATTTGCTATAAGCATGTAGAATTCTTTTATAAGCTAAAGCCTATTATAGAGCTATCTTTTATTAGTTTCTTTAAAAAGGGTAAATTTCTTAGTTTTTTCTTTTTCTCTGTTAAAGTAATCTAGCTTTTAGCTAAAAGTGTTAGCCTACTAGTTTTATGCTTCTAGTACATGCTTAATAATGCAGTTAAACTACGTAAGCTTTATTACTTATTTTACATACATTAGTAAAAGTTTCTTTATAGTTAAAAACATAACTAAGTTTATATAGTCTATTATAATGTAGAAGGGTTTTGCTATTCTGTGTAGCTCTATAGCTTATACCCTTACTGCGTTTAGTATTGCTTTTAGCTCTTTATTAGGTATGCTGTAGCTAGCTTTAGGTCCTAAGAATTTTGCTAAGTAGTACACTACAGGGTGCTATCTCTTGTCTTCTTGTTTTTAATAAAATGCAGCTCTGCTAGCTTCTAAGGATGCGTCTGTGTAGATCTTAGTATCTAGTTGCAGGTTGTACATCTTTAGCACTAGTTTAGCTGTTATAGCTTGTTTTAGCGCTATAAATGCTTTATTTATTTATAGAGTTTAAATAAACTTTGCTATTACTCTCTCTTTAGTAGTAGCGTTTATTAGGGGTATAGTAATCTTTAAGTAGTCCTTAATTATTTGTCTAACATAGCCTAATAGTCTAAGGAATCTCTTAACTTCTTTAACTATTATAGGTTCTAGCTATTTAAGTACCTTTTATATCTTAGCTAAGTTAATTTTTATTTCTTTGCTATTAATTATAAATTCTAAGTATTTTGTTTTAGTAATGTAGAATTTACATTTAAAGAGCTATAAATAGAGTCTATACTTTTTTAGTTTCTTTAGAACTTTTTATACTTTCTGTATATAGTCTTCTAAGCTATCCTTTAAGTAGATAAGGACATTATCTAGGTATACTAGAGTAAAGACATTAAGGTATAAGTTAAGAGCTATGTTAATAATCTGCTAGAATGTTACTAGGGTGTTTATTAAGCTAAACAGCATTACTAGTAGTTTATAAAGTCCCTACAAGGTTCTAAATACTATAAGCTACTTATCTCCTTTTTTTATTCTTATTTTATTAAATCTGTCTTGTATATTAAACTTTATAAAGTACTAGGTTCCTTTTAGTTAGTTTATAATGTCTTATATAATTAGTAAAAAAAACTAATCTTAAATTATATTATTATTTAGAGTCTTATAGTTCTAATAAACTTAGATCTTTTTGTTTTCTTTTTTATAAAGACTACTGCTAAAGCAACAGGGCTATAACTTTTCTAAATATAGCCTTATACTAGCATTTAGTTAACATATTTTTGTAGGGCTTCTTTTTATATCCTTGTTAAAGGGCAAAGCTTATAGGTTTTTAGATTATAGTCTTTTACTAAATTAATTACATAGTCCTAGGGTTAATGTAGAGGCAATTCTTCTAGATTAGCAGGTGTCTTAAACATGTCCCTGTAGTCCTTATATTTAATAGGGATACTGCCTTTTTCTTAGATTTTAAAGATTCTAACCTATTCTACATCCTTATTAGCCTCTATTTTCTTATAAAAGACTTCTTTAAGTTCTTCTTTTATTATTTTAACTGCCTATGCTTCTAGTTCTTAGCAGAGGAACTTTTAAAGCTTCTTTTTCTTAGGGTAGTAACTACTACCTTGCTTTACTTATTTATAGACTAAGTATAAGTTATTATAGCATGCTAACTAGGTTATGCCTATATAGTTATCTAAGCTTTTTATAGTTATTATTCTCTAATTAATAGCAAAGTTATGTGTTTTTAGCTAGTTATATTCTAAAATTACATTATACTTTCCTTTTAGTAAGAGTATACTTATAGATTTCTAATTTTTAGTATTTAAAGTTATAAAGCTTTCTTTATACATTTCTAAATTAATCTATTCTTTGCTGTACTTAATTAAGAATGCGTTAGTAAGAGTTACCTTAAATAAATCTTTTTTAATTTAAAATAAAATGTTTTATTTATCTACCTAGTCTTTATCTATTATAGTAAAGGTACATTTACTGTTAACTAGGGCTAGTTCTAACTGTCCCTTAAATGTAAAGGTTATAGTTAGACTATATTCTACACCTTATTTTACTACAACTAAGACTAATATATTATAAAGAACTTTTTTATCTTTTAAAGAGTAAAAATTAATGTTTTATAAGTTGTTATTAAATTTTTTTTTTATAAATCTAGTGCTCTCTATTGCAGCAGTTAGCTACTTTACACTTATAATTTTCTATTAAGTAGTGTAATGTTAGATAGTCTTTCTTTCTTACTGCTTTTTATTAAAAGTAATAGAACTTACAGTTGTTCTTGTTTTTATAGTCTAGCTACTTTTTTTATTTATAAAAAAAGGCTGTCTAATAGGTGTAGCAGTTTGTTGTTTTGCAGGCTAAGGCTATTCCCTGCTATAGGCATCTGTTATAGTTCTTCTCCTATGTAGGCTACTAGCCTGCCTAGTATTTATTGTCCTAGTGTTTAGTGCAATACTGTTGTGTACACTAGTACTAAAGGTATAGATAATTGTTAGGTCTATGTAAGGTGTTAAAAGAACTGTCTTAAGTCTACTAAAGGTATTCTCTTATTTATACTACCTGTACAGGGTGTCCTTTCTACTAGTAATTATTAGTGCTATAGGCGTTACTTCTACAGAGTACATACTAGCTATAGTTCTGTTGCATTATAAAAGCCTTTCTGCTAATTATAAGGCCTAGAAGCAGTGTCTTAGGTTTTTTAAATACTAGCTTTAGAACTTTAAACCTAGCAGGTCTACCTAGTCCTTCTAGTTTCTAATCTTAGATCCTAGTAAAAAACTGCTATTATTCTTTATTATCTATAATGTTATATTTAACTTTAGCTATTTATTATATTATGTTAAACATAAGGTAGTTATTACTAATGTTTATTTAATAAAGCATAACTATATATTTATTAGGGTAGTTATGTTATAAACTACACTTTTAGCATTTATATTTCTAGAACTATTTAGAAAGCTTTTTTACTAAAGTGCTAAAAGTCTAATTACAAAGAGAAAACTATTTCTCTCTTTTTTAGATATTTATAATGTATCCTTAGATCTAAGTTTCTTTTTTATATTTTTTAAAAATTATAAAGTCCTGCAACACTTTATTTAAGCTACTAAAGTTTTAAATAACTACTTTCTAATACACTTTAAAGTAGTTTTTTAAAAAATAGTTTTCTTTATATTACTAGCAAAGTTCTTTATTTAATTTTTCTAATATTTTCTCTTTTATAAGGCTATATTTAGCAGTAATAGCTTTTACTATTATAGTAGTATCTTTATTCTCCCCCTTCTAGAAGTCTAGGCAATTTTAGCAGAAATGTTCTACTTTTTTATAGTTTAGGTAGGCCTTATTCTTTAACTACTTTTATTTTTTTTATTAAAGGCAGCTTATTACATCCTAGAACTTAGTTTTTCTTTAAAAGAAGGCTTTATATATGCTTTATATAACTAAGGTTTATTAGTTTTTTATTATACTAAAGAGACTTCTTTTTTCTAAGAACAAACTTTAGTTTCTAAGAAGTTTCTTTTTACATTTTTTCTTTTTTATACTTTTTATAATAATTATTATAAGTTATTACTTATATAATAAAGCTTTTAAGAGTAGTTAGTTTATTATTATGCATAAATTTATTTTTTATTATGTTGCTTAGCCTGTTATAGAACATGCAGTAAAGGGCCTTTTAATTTATCTATTTGTAGATAGCTAGCTGTTCTCTAAAGCGCACTGCATAGTCCTAGGCTTTACTATTACCTTATCTAAGGGTGTCTAGTTTATTAGCTGCAATTTTCTATTTATCTATAGTTTTATAAATAGCTATTAGAGCATCTTTAAAAGCTTTAACACTACTAAATATCTCTTTTATTTTAGAAGTAAGTGTTATGCTATTAGCTCTAAAGTCTATTTAATTATTTATGTGTAGTTAAAACTAAATTATAAAAAGGCCTTTTAGGTGTAGTTTTATCTAAGATATTATTTCTGCATCTGTTTAAAATGCTCCTTTGTTGTATTATATGTAAAAGTAGCATCTAGTAAAGAAAAAGTAAAGGTCCTTTAGTAATTCTTTAAAAGGCTTTAAAAGAGCTAGTCTTAAAGTCTTCTTAGCTATAATACTTACTTTCTTAGTTAAGATATTTTAGAGTTTAGCTAGCTCTACCTGTAGTGCGTGTATCTAGTGCGCAGAGCTAGTAGCTTACTAAGGGTTTGTAGGTAATAAAGAGTTATTAAATTCTACTACTTTCTAGTAAAAGTTTTTAACTTCTTCTTAAAAGTTTACTAGTTTATTTATTTTATTACTAATTTACTAGAGTTTTTTTATGTTATCTTAAATTATATTAATCTGTTCTACTAAAATAGCTTTACTTTAGGTAAGAACTTCTATAGATTCTAATAGAGCTGTGTAGGCTATATTAGAATCTAAGATGTGTTGTGTAGGATTTATACTTTTTTTAAAAAAGCAGTGTTTAATGTTATAATCTTTGCTTTATAAAAGCACTTAGGTTAATAATATTCCTAGGTAAGGGGTAGAACAGGTGTTAGAGGCTAACAGCAGGGTGTACAGTCCTACTTAGAGGCTATTAGGCTACTAGAGAGAGGTAGAGTAACTAGATTGTAGTTTGCCCTTTATACAGTAGTATAGTAGCTAGGGTTAAACAGTCCTGTTAGACAGAGTTAGAGGTATATATAGTGTAAGATATATAAATAGTATTACAGCTCTTTAGAAAGCTAAATGCTACTTAGTTTATATAAGAGATAAACTAAACATTAAACACATCTTCTAAAGGTTGTTTAATGTAGGGACTATATACATGTGCAAAGGGCGCTAAGGCGAGTTTAGTAAGTTCCCTAAGTTAGCTGCTTTGCTAACTTGTCCTAACTTGCTTAGCTTGCTAGGATTTGTTAGAACCTGTGTCCTGTTTCCCTATTAGATAACACACTCCTCTATTACTGCAGGCAGCTGCACTGCCTCTGTGTCCTCCGACTGGTTCGTAAGCGAGCCCTGCTCCAACCCGACCAGATTGTGGAGCACCACGGGTGGAGTTACGCTGGTCCAACCATAGACCGTAACAGTACGTTATATTAATAATAACTACACTACTAGTTACTACTAAATAAAAACATTATAATAAAGGTATTATATTAGTATTAGGTTTTTAGTTAATTTCTTAGTAATAAGAAATTTTAGTTAAGATAGTTATACTTATTATATCCTATTTAAATTAGTTTTAAATTAGTTTTAAATACTTTTTAAACACTATAGATAAGGACTATTAGCTTATAGAGATGGGGTAGTGTAACAATTCTTATAAATTATTCTATTTTAGGTTGCTTAGAACCTATCTAAAGGGTCCCTATATCAGCTCTAACTATAACTTAATTCTGTCCCCTGCAGTTACCCCTATTCTACCCTAAGTATTTAGTCGCACCTCTTCTCTTAGCTAGCTTAGTAGTTTTCTAATATTCTTTTGTACAAGGCCTATAGGTGTTAATAGCATTTCCTAGGTTCTAAGTCCCCGCGCACTCCCATATGCCTCTGAGTGGATTCCCACCGCATTTGGACCCATTGTCTTGCCTGTGCCGTTACAAGTATGTAAGAAGACCTAGACAAATAATAGAGACTATAAAGACGTATCTTTATATAGTAAAGTAGATTAAGATAATAAGAAGCACAAAAATAATAAGTTAAGTAAGGCTAGTAAGCTATTATTTAGCATAAAAGGGTTAGACATAAAAAATACCTTTAAAAAAGTAGGCACTTACTTAATAAACAGTTTCTAACTAACATAACAGTGTAAGTAGAGTAGTAAGAACGCTGCTAGAGAGGGGAGCCTACGTGTTACAGTCTACAGTTAGACTAGCGTAACTCTATTAAGGGTGCTTTAAAGTCTTAGTAAATTAGCCTAGGACCTATTTACATTCTAGCAACTAATTAAACTAGAGGGGATAGACTAAGCATAGATATCTTAGCAGATAAATAAATGCCTTGTTTAATAAGAAACATGTGACGGTCCTACGCAGAGAGCTCTGTCGCGCGTCACATGACGAGCTGCCCGTGCAGCCAATTAGGATATAGAGGGTGCGACTGGCGCAACGCTATTAGTTTGCTTAGCGCTAGCGTCCTTGCTAGCGCCTTAGCGCTGTGAGCACTTCTTCTATAGAGCTGCCCTTAAAGCTCCCTTTCTCCTCTCTATCTTAGTGTAGCTAAAATAAAGCTAACCTACTCTGCCTTACTTCCTTAGCTCTATATAGTAGTAGAGATAGTGCTTATTATTATATTACACTAAGATTATTTTATTTAGCTAAAGGACAGCAACATAATATCTAAGTCTACTATGCAGTTAGCTCTAAGAGCTTAATCTGCTAACTAACCCTTACTTAGACAGATCTGCTAGTACAACTAGGCTAAGCCTTAGTTTATTAATAATAGCTATCTGCCTTAAAGCCCTAGTTAGGCTAGGCAACTATAAAAATAACACTAAGTAATAATTAAATTATTACACTTTATTAAAGAGCTCTAAGCTAGGAGCGCTGCTGCTCTAGTTTAAATTAACTATAGGGGGGGGCCTACTGTACTAATGTTACAATCCTTGCTTCGGGAAGCACTCGGGTCTTATGATGTTCCTAGGGGGGTAGTAGGACGGATAGTAGAGGCCAATCCGGTAGGGTGTACAGTCCTACGTACAGGCTATTGGGCTAATGGAGGGAGGGAGAGTGACTAGATTGTGGTTTGCCCTATGTGCGGCAGTAGGGAGGCTAGGGTTAAATAGTCCTGTTAGACAGGGTTAGAGGTATATATAGTGTAAGATATACAAATAGTATTGCAGCTTTTTAAAAAGCTAAATGCTACTTAGTCTATGTAGAGAATAAACTAAACATTAAACACACCTTCTAAAGGTTGTTTAATGTAGGAACTATATACATGTGTAGGAGTGCTAAGAGGAGTTAGGGGGAGTTTATAGTAGCCTACTAAGAGGGGCTCCTATAAGCTCCCTTAGACTCTCTAGACTTGTAGCCTGTCTTCTTATTAGACAGAGCATTCTTCTATAATCTTAGGCAGCTGCGCTGTCTCTGCATCCTCTAATTAGTCTGTAAGCGAGCCCTGCCCTAATTTAGCCAGATTGTGGAGCACTGTTAGTGGGGTTACGCTAGTCTAACTGTAGACTGTAACACGCTGCCCCCTCTCCCTAGCAGCGTCCTCGCCGCTCTGCTCACACAGCTGTGTTAGTAAGGGTTTATTTATAAAGTAGGCGCCTACTTACTAAAAGGCTTTTTTAATATTTATCTATCTTATACTAAATAGCTTATTAGTCTTGTCCTTTCTATTATTTTTATGTTGCCTATTGTTTTAATTCTCTTTGCTAGACAAAGATAAAGCCCTGTAGCACTTGCTAATCTTTAGAGTTGTCTTATGTGTTAACTTTGTCTTTAGACAAGTGTATTAAATGTGTAAAAAAGCATAGCAGATGCAACACTTTTGTTTCTAATGCTACATAAAATTATTTAGAGAAGAAGAGAGAAACGCTTCTTTAGAAGGCTAAGGCCTTATAAGCCTAGAACTGCGTGTTGCAGGATAAGCAACAGGCTTAAGCCTAGAAACAGCTCTGCTTACAAGAGAAGATGTTAGGGGCAATAGATAGGGAGCGTTCTAGACAGGATTATATCTAAAAATTATTAGATTTACTAGAGGCTTATTGCGTAAAGTACCTAGAAAGGGATTTATCTTTCTTAAACAAGATAAAAGCTCTTAAGGCTAAAGCAAAGGGCTGTTCTTCTTCTTAACTATTGTTAGCTAGGACTTGTTTTTAAAGGCTGCTGCTATCTAGTAATAACATAGCTGTTCCTTTTAATATAGGTGCTTTGTTGCCTAGCTAGTTTCTTTTAGACAAGCCTAAAGGTACCTTTATACTAACAGCTGCGCGTTTTTTAAATTCTTAGCTAGTTTCTATGTGTTTTTACTAGTAAGCTACCTTTTATATTTTACTAGAAATTCTTTTTAGTTCTTTTAGTTACTAATAATGTGTTTAACTTTATATTCTACTTCTTTATCTTCTTATTTTTAAGTAGATAGAGGGATCTCTTTAAGTGCTTTTTCTAATCTAAAGACGTAGAACCACAGGTGTATCTTTATATGTAGGGGAAGCTTAAGCTTGCAGTTGTCTTGTTAGGTCTAGAGGACTTTATATAGTCCTATTCTTTTTTCTGCTAGCTTCCTAGAAGGTCTAGGTATTTTAAGGTTCTTAGTGTTAAGATATACGTGGTCTTCTAGGTAAATTTCTAGTCCTAGTTGCTGTGATTTGTTTGCGTACCTTTTTATTATTGCTCTGCTAGACTTTGCTTTAACAGCTAACTTTTTATGTATTTAATGTAAGTCTATTAGCTAATCTATTAATTCTTGTAGGTCTGTAGGTTAATTTCTGTGCAATATAAAGTACAGGTTATATCTAAAATTAGCCTTATATAGCGTTTTTTTTGTTATGGCTAATTCTACGTTATTAATTGCTAACTACGCTATAGGAAGCTATTCTAGCTAGTTATTCTAAGTGTAGGAAATGTACTTTCTTAAGTATTTTTCTATTTCTGTATTTGCCCTTTTAGTCTGTCTGTCTGTCTGCAGGTGATAGGCTGTTAATAGCTTGTGTGCTATGCTAAGGTGTTGCATTGCTGCTTTCTAGAAGCTGCTAGTAAATAGCTTATCTTAATTAAAGATAATAATCCTAGAGCATTTATATACTAATATTATATTTTATTTTAATTTATAGATAAATTTTTTAGCTATTATTATTTTTTCTAAGGGCTAGGTGTGTAGATACTTAGTAGTTTTATCTAGGGCCACTGTAATTATGTTGCACATCCTGTCTGTCCCTAGTTCTTTAGACAGGGGTAATTCTGTGATAAAGTCTATTGTAATTATTGTCTATAGTAGCTTTAGTGCTTTAATTAGTTAGAGATGTCTATAGGCTTTATGCCTTTATAGGTTATTCTTATTACAGGTATTGCATTCTCTAAGCACCTCTATGCATAGTTGCTTAATTTTTAGTATCTGTTGTAGTATAGCAGCTCTTAGTTTTTTCTAGAGGGTGCCTATTCCTAGGTGTCTAAACATTAGGGATTTATAATATTCTTTAATTAAGTTCTTCTATTCTTACTTACTAGCTATAAGCATATAAAATTCTTTTATAGGCTAAGGTCTGTTATAGATCTATCTTTTATTAGTTTCTTTAAAAAGTGTAAATTCTTTAGTTCCCTTTTTTTCTCTATTAAAGTAGTCTAGTCTTTAGCTAAGAGCGTTAGCCTACTAGTTTTAAGCTCTAGGCACGTGCTTAATAATGCAGTTAAACTATGCAAGTTCTATTACTTATTTTATGTGCATTAGTAATAGTTTCTTTACTAACAAAAACATAACTAAGTTTGCATAGTTAGTTATAATATTAAATAGCTTTGCTATCTTATGTAGCTCTATGGCCTATACTCTTACAGCATTTAATATTGCTTTTAGCTCTTTGTTAGGTATGCTGTAGCCTGCTTCTAGACCTAAGAACTTGGCGGAGTGGTACGCGACTAGGTGCTATTTTCTGTCTTTCTGCTTTTAGTATAACGCAGCTCTGCTAGCTCTAAGGGATGCGTCTGTGTGGATCTTTATTTCTAATTATAGGTTATACATTCTTAATACTAGTTTGTCTGTTATAGCTTGTTTTAGCGTTATAAATGCTTTGTTTATTTTAAGGGTCTAGATAAACTTTACTATTGCCTGCTTCTTAGTTATAGCATTTATTAATAGTATAGCAATTTTTAAATAGTCCTTAATTATTTGTCTAACATAGCCTAATAGTCTAAGGAATCCTTTTACTTTCTTAACTGTTATAGGTTCTAGCTACTTTAGTACTTTTTATACTTTAGCTAAGTTAATTTTTATTTCTTTTTTATTAATTATAAATCCTAAGTATTCTGTTTTAGTAACATAAAACTTATATTTAAAGAGCTGCAGGTAAAGTCTGTACTTTCTAAGCTATTCTAAAACTTTTTATACCTTCTATACATAATCTTCTAGGGTATCTCTTAAATAGATAAGGACATTATTTAAATACACTAGAGTAAAGACATCTAGATAAGGGTTAAGAGCAGTATTAATAATTTACTAGAAGGTTGCTAAGGCATTTATTAAGCTAAACAGTATTACTAGTAGCTTATAGAGTCTCTATAGGGTCCTAAATACTATAAGCTACTTATCTTCTTTCTATATTTTTATTTTGTTAAATCTGTCTTGTACATTAAACTTTGTAAAGTACTAAGTTCCTTTTAATTAGTTTATAATGTTTTGTATAATTAGTAGGGGGAACTAGTCTTAGACTATGTTGTTGTTTAGGGTTCTATAGTCTTAATAGACTTAGATCTTTTCTTCTTTCTTCTTTGCAAAGACTACTGCTAACGCTATAGGGCTGTGGCTTTTCTAGATGTAGCCTTGTGCTAACATCCTGTTAACATACTCTTATAGGGCCTTCTTCTGTGCCCTAGTTAAGGGGCAGAGCCTGTGCGTCTTTAGGTTGTAATCTTTTATTAGGTTAATAGTGTAGTCCTAAGGCTAGTGCGGTAGTAGTTCTCTAGGGTCTTCTAGTGTTTTAAACATGTCTTTGTAGTCTTTGTATTTAGGCGGAATTTAACCTTCTTTTTAGACTTGTATAACACTAATTTATTCTATGTCCTTATCTGCTTTAATTTTTTTATAAGAGACTTTCTTAAGTTTTTCTTTTATTATTTTTATTACTTAAGCTTTTAGCTCTTAGTAAAGGAATTTCTAAGGCTTCTTTTTCTTAGGGTAGTAACTGCTACTCTGCTTAGCTTATTTATAGACTAGGCATCTGTTGTTGTAGCATGCTGACCAGGTTATGCGTGCGTGGTTATTAGGGGTTTCTATAGTTATAGTTCTCTAATTAATTACAGGATTGTAAGTTCTAAGCTAGTTATAGCCTAGGATTGCATTGTATTTGCCTTTTAGTTTAAGTATGTTTATAAATCTTTAATCTTTTATGTTAGGGGTTTTAAGGTCTTTTTTATAGGTTTCTAGGTTAATCTATCCTCTGCTGTACTTAATTAATAATGTGTTAGTAAGAGTTACCTTAAACAGGTTTTTTTTTATGTAGAATAGTATGCCTTGCTTGTCTACTTAATTCTTATTTATAGCAGTAAAGGTGCATCTGCTGTCTATAAGGGCTAGCCTAGGCCATCCTTTATACATAAAGGTGGTTGTTAGGCTGTGTCCTGCCCCTTACCTTACTATAATTACTACTAATATATTATGTTTAACTTCTTTATTTAAAAGGGGATAAAGATTAATATCTTATAAGTTATTATTAAACTTATGCTTTTTTTTTTTGTAAATTTAATGTTTGCAATTATAGCAGTTAGTTGCTTTATATTTATAATTTTTAACTAGGTAATGTGACGTTAGATAGTCTTCTTTTCTTGCTGCCTTCTACTAGAAATAGTAGAACCTGCAGTTGTTTTATTTATTACACTTTATCTAGCCTTCCTGTTTATAAAGGGGGGCTGTTTAATAAGTGTAGCAATTTGTAGTTTCGCAGGCTAAGGCTGTTCCCTGCTATAGGCAACTATTGTAGTTCCTTTTCTATGTGGGCTACTATCCTGCTTAATGTTTGTTGTTCTAATGCTTAATGCAATACTGTCGCGTGCATTAGTACTAGAGATATAGACAATTGTTAGGTCTATGTAACGTGTTAAGGGGACTTTTCTAAGTCTACTGCAGGTATTCTTTTATTTATACTAATTGTACAGGATAATTTTTCTATTAATAGCTGTTAGTGTTATAATTACTGCTTCTACAAAGAACACATTACTTATAGTTCTGTTGTATTGCAAGAGCCTTTTAGGAGATTGCTAGGCTTAGAAGCAGTGTTTCTAGTTTTTTAGGTGCTAGTTGTGGTACTTTAAACTTAGCAGGTTTGCCTAGCTATTCTAGCTTTTAGTTTCTAATCTTAGTAAAAAATTACTATTGCTTTTTTTTATTTATAATATTATATTTAACTTTAGCTATCCTCTAGATAATATTAAATATTAAGTAGTTATTACTTATATTTATTTAGTAAAGTAAGACTATATAGTTGCTTAGGTAGTTATGTTATAATCTACACTTCTAGCACTTGCATTCCTAAAATTATTAGGAAAGCTTTTTTACTAAAGTACTAGGGGTCTAGTCTTAGAAAGAGAAACGCTTTTCTTTTTTTTAAACATTTATAATATATCCTTAGATCTAAGTCTTTTCTTTATATTCTTTAAGGATTATAAGGTCCTGCAACACTATATTAAGGCTGCTAAAATTTTAAATAACTACTTCTTAATACGCTTTAGAGCAATTGTTTAAGGGATAGTTTTCTTTACATTACTAGTAGAGTCTGTTATTTAGTCTTTCTTATATCTTCTTATCTATAAGGCTATATTTAGCAGTAATAGCTTTTATTATTATAGTAGTATTTTTATTCTCCCTTTTCTAGGAGTTTAGGCAATTTTAGCAGAAGTGTCCTACTTTTCTATAGTTTAGGCAGGCCTTGTCCTCTAACTACTTCTATTATTTCTTTATTAAAGGCGGCTTATTGCGTCTTAGAACTTAGTTTTTTTTTAAGGGAGGGCTTTATATATGCTTTATATAACTAAGGTCTATTAGCTTTTTATTATATTAAAAAAGTTCTTTTTTTTTAGGGATAAATTCTAGCCTTTAGAAGGTTCCCTTTAATTTCTTTTTTCTTTTATGTTCTTTATAACAGTTGTTGTAGGTTATTGCTTTTTTAATATAATCTTTAAGAGTAGTTAGTTAGTCTATGTGCATAAACTTATCTTTTACTTTGTTGTTTAGTTTGTTATAAAACATGCAGCATAGGGCTTTCTAGTTGTTCTATCTGCAGATGGCTATTTGTTCTCTAAAGCGTGCTGCATAGTTTTAGACTAGTCTGCTACCTTGTCTTATGTAGTCTAGTCTATTAGCTGCAATCCTTTTTTTGTCTAGAGTCCTGTAGATGGCTAATAGGGCTAATTTAAAGTTTTTAACGCTACTAAATACTTCCTTAGTTTTAGGGTTAAAGAGTGCGCTGTTAGCTTTAAAGTCTATCTAATTATTAGCGTAGAGTTAGAACTAGATTATAGGGGGGCCTTTTAAGTGTAATCCTATTTAGGAGATTATTTCTATGTTAGTCTAAAATGCTTCTTTGTTGTATTGCATATAAAGGTAGCATTTAGTAAAGAATAGTTAGAGGTCCTTTAACAATCTTTTAAAAGGCTTTAGAGGGGCTAGTCTTAAAGCCTTTTTAGCTATAATGCTTGCTTTATTTGTTAAAATGTTCTAAACTTTTGCTAGTTCTACTTATAGTTTGTGTATCTAGTAGGCTTAGGTGTTAGTCTTGTAAGAGTTAACTAAAGGTAGGGGGTTTTGCAAGCTTATAGTTTTTTAATAAAGGTTAGCTATCTCTTACTTAAGTTTTAGTAAGTTGCTAACTTTATTACTAATTTGCTAGAGTTCCTTAATGTTGTCTTAGATAGAGTTAATTTGTTCTACTAGAACAGCTTTACTTTAGGTGAGAACTTCTGTAGATCCTAATAGCGCAGTATAGGCTATGTTAGAATCTAAATTATGTTGTAAAGTTGCTATACTTTTTAAAGAGGTAGTGTTTAATGTTATAATTCTTACTTTAGAAAGCACTTAGGTCTTATAATGTTCCTAAGGGGGTAGTAGGACAGATAGTAGAGGCCAATCTAGTAGGGTGTACAGTCCTACGTACAGGCTATTAGGCTAATAGAGGGAGGGAGAGTGACTAGATTGTGGTTTGCCCTATGTGCGGCAGTAGGGAGGCTAGGGTTAAATAGTCCTGTTAGACAGGGTTAGAGGTATATATAGTGTAAGATATATAAATAGTATTGCAGCTCTTTAAAAAGCTAAATGCTACTTAGTCTATGTAGAGAATAAACTAAACATTAAACACACCTTTTAAAGGTTGTTTAATATAGGAACTATATACATGTGCGGGAGTGCTAAGAGGAGTTAGGGGGAGTTTATAGTAGCCTACTAAGAGGGGCTCCTATAAGCTCCCTTAGACTCCCTAGACTTGTGGCCTGTCTTCTTATTAGACAGAGCATTCTTCTATAATCTCAGGCAGCTGCGCTGTCTCCGCATCCTCCAATTAGTCTGTAAGCGAGCCCTGCCCTAATTCAGCCAGATCGTGGAGCACTGTTGGTGGGGTTACGCTGGTCCAACCGTAGACCGTAACAACTAACTACCACCGCAACAACGCGAAGAGAGCCGCAGGCTCTGTACAAACCCACGTACAAACCCACCACTAATCAACTATCAGCCCCACCGTCACCAGACCTAGGGCTCACACTACACTATACCTCTGCAGACTGCTAGACCCTAGAGTAGAGGGAAGGAGCTAAAAGCACTAAAATAAGAAAGCTGTTAAGAATTAAAATGCATATTAATTCTACTGCCTAGCCTACTAGCAACGCCTATACGCCTAAACTAAGGACGCTGCTATGCTAGGCCTAGTTCTACACTAACAATGTGTTTAAGAAGGACTATGCTATTAAGACTGCGCACACGCGCGCTTAGTAAGCTAGGAAAGCACTATTATTCTAGACAAAGGCTATTACCTAGAGTACTACTAATTATAATTTAATTAGCCTCTGCCTAGACCTACTAAACCTTATAGCTGTAGATTACGCAGTTATAGCAAATAAGCTACTATAGTAGTTATTAAAAGTGTAAGCTTACTAAGACTACACTAATACTTTTACTAAAGTAGTTAACATAGCAGAAGCTAAGTAAGTAAAAGTTAGTAAAAAGCTATAAAAGCTTTAAAGCTTACTAAATAAAACTTTTAAACACCTAGCTAATTATAAAAATAAAGTTAAAAAACTTAAAGCTGCTACTATGCTAGTGTGTAATTAATTATTTCTTTTAGACAGAGCTTATTAAGCGCTAAGAGGCACACTTATACTAACTATACTAAAAAAGCAACTGTAATTTAACCTAGCTACGCTAAGAACACTTAACCTCTTTTATATTAGTACTATAAGCTAGGGAGCTAGGCTAAAACTGTTAGCTAAAGCAGAGAATCTGCCTAGGTTTATAGGCAAAAATAATATTAAATTTAATTACTAAAAAGACCTCTTAATAAGTAAGCTACTTTACAACATAAACTACTTTATACCTGCAGATAGTAACTTTATAAAAGAGGAAAACACTTAAGTATACTATACTAAAAGTAAGGTAAGTAGTTAAGCGCTAAGTTAACTAGTTTTTTACTTTAAAGCTTAAAAGTAGTAAAGCAAGCTAGTAATAACTAAAAATATTATAAGCTTTTTAAAAAGAAGCTTTAAAAATACTAACTAGTAAATAAAAGCTAAAACTAAGCTTTACTAGCTTAAAATAAAGCTATTTTAGAATTTTAAAGACTTTAAGGCCTAGTTTATATACCTTATAAATAAAGCTAAGCTGCTGCTTAAGTAGTAAAAAGATAAGATTTATAACACCTTATTAAGTTAGCTTTAAGTATATATAGAGACTTACTATAATAACCTAATAGTTAGCTTCTTTAATTACATAAAGTAAGCCTACTAAATATTCTTCTTACTGCAGAGGTCTGCTATAGAGTTAAGCGCGTAACACGCGCAAAGAGGTAAAAAGAAGCTTATGTGTTAAAACATTTTTTAACCTGCTGCTGCTGCTACTGCTTTAACAACTCTAGTAACACTTTAAGCGTAGGCAGCTTTAATAAAGAATGCTATAACCTGCTACTTATACTATTAGCTAGAACATATAAGTTGCAACTGCCTTTACGCCTGCGCTAAAAGTAAGGCTATAGAAGCAGCGCAGGAGCTAGACACTGTAAGCTTTAGTAAAAACAGTAAATTAAAGAAAAACTTACTCTAAAAAAAGTTTTCTTTTTAGAGTTAATAAATAAAGCGCTAGCGCAGAAGCTATGTAAGCTGCTATTTAGTAGTAAGCTTTTTATGCTGCCCTACTGTGTCTCTGCTAGAGAGATTACTGTACACTTAAATAGTTTTATTAACATAGAGGCTAGCAGCTATAATCTAATCTACTTACAACACCTGCAGACAATCTAGAAGCACCTATAGCCTAAGATGCTTAGCATTAAGTCTATCTTTATTATAAGATATAATAATTAACTAAATAGATAAGTAGACAAGTACTTTTATATAAATCTAGTAATTAATAGCTACTAGCTGCCTACACTTTTTATCTTCTATAACATAAGCTGTTATAACTTAATTATAAGCTATAAAGTTCTTAAAAAGGCTAGTGTCTAGATTAACTATAAGGAATAATTAATTTAGTAGCTAGACAATAATTAAACGCAGGACTATAAGTGTAATATTATTATCCTTATGCGCAGTGTGTCCCTATAGATTAACTAATTTTATTAAGTAGACACTAACTAATAAGATAAGTTTATAAAAATATTAAAAATTAATTAATACTAACTTTAATTAACTTAAAAGTATAATTAGTAGTAGAACTTAAAAAAGATAAAAAAGTAACTTAATTTTTAACTAATGCCCCCTAGCGCTAATTAAGTGCGCTAATGTTAACTAGCTGTATCTAAAAAAGCACTTGCTAAGGTAGGGCTAGAGGTAAACGTAATTAATGCTGCTATATTTATGCTACACGCAAGGCGCAGAAATGTTATAATTAGACATATTAGCGTCTATAAAGTTAATTAACTAATTAAGGACTGCTAAGCACCTATAATAGTTAATTCTAAAAATAAGCTCTAACAGCTAATGCTTAAAAAGTTACTATCCCCTGCGTACACTAGAGCTACGCTAGCTTACTTTTTAAAGAGAGACTTAGACAAACTGCTGCTACACTAACCTAGCATTAACTATAATATTAAGCTAATAGCAGAGAACACTCTATTAAGCAGCCTGCTATACAGCATGTCTCTAAAGCAGCTTAGGCTAGTTAAGGACTATCTAGACAACCACCTGCAACGCAGATTTATTATGCACAGTAACACTAGCTACGCTTCTCTAGTCTTGTTTACTAAGAAGCTAGAAAAAAGGTAGAAGTTCTATATAAACTATTATAAGCTTAACATAATTATAAAAAAAAATACTTACTTAATACTTTTAATCTAAAAGACGCTTACACAGCTAGCTGTAGCTAAGGTCTTTACTAAGCTTAACATACAACAGGTGTTCTATTACATCTAGCTTACTAAAGAGGTTAAGGACCTAACTACTTTCTAAACACGCTATAGTAACTATAAGTATTATATGCTGCTTTTTAGACTTTATAATAGCTTTATAACTTTTTAGTAATATATTAATTAGGTTTTACATAGCTTACTTAATAACTTTTATATAGCTTACCTTAACAACATTCTAATTTACTTAGACAACCTTTTATAGTATAAGGCATATGTTACTAAGGTTCTATGTTGTCTGTAAAACACTAGCCTATAAATTAACTTTAAAAAGAGTAAATTTATAGTTACTAAGATAAAATTCTTAAGTTTTATTATTAGTATAAACAGAATTTGTAAGGACCTTACTAAGGTAGCTACTGTCTAAGACTAGCCTATACTAACTTTAATTAAGAGCCTATAGTTGTTCCTAGGGTTCTGCAACTTCTACTGCGCCTTTCTTAAGAACTATAGTTACATTGTATAGCTGCTTATAAAGCTGCTTAAGCGTAGCGCCTAGCATTCTTTAAAAGAGCATAAGTTAGCTGTGTTTAAGCGCGCTAAAAACCTTATACTATTAGACAACATCTTTACACACTACTTACTAGATTATAAGACGCGTATAGAGACTAACATAAGTAATAAAGTTATTATAGAAGTACTATTGCAGCTGCAGAACAACAGCATCTAGCGCCCTGTAGCGTTCTACTTTAAGACTATAAGCCTACTACAGATAAACTATAACATATATAATAAAAAGATGCTTATAGTTATTTAAGGCTTATAAAAGTAGTAAGCGTAGCTAATAAGCCTATAATAAAATAAGCTATTTATAGTAATTACTAACTACTAAGCTTTTAAGTACTTTACTATTAAGTGTAAGCTTACCTCTTACTAGATATAATAGGCTATACTAATAGTAGACTTTAACCTTACACTAACCTACTGCTTAGGCACTGCTAACATTATTGCAGACGCGCTGTTAAGAAAGTAAAAAAAGCTTAAAATATAAAAAAAAAAAAATAAAGCTACTTATACACACTCTTTTTTAAGCTAAAAGTAGATTAGTGTTAGTCTTGTTACTTAATTATACACTGCTTTATAGAGCACCCCTTTACTAAATAAAAAGCTTATAAAGCTACTGCTAATAAATTAACTATATAAGCTTATTAATTAGATTTTAAATGCTAATTAGAATTATAAAAGCTTATAATACTACTATAATAAAGCATAAAATCTTAGCTTATAATAAAAGCTTAACACTAAGGGCTTACTACTAAAGGAAGGGAAGCTTATAGTCCTAGCTGTTTAGTTTCTAAGAACCTACTTTATCTATGCTGTTTACACAACGCAACTTACTACACATCTTAAGACTAGGAAAATAACTAAGCTACTACGCAAGTAGTACTACTAGCTAAGCATAAGCTAGGATGTTAAGACCTACATTAGCGCCTATAAAGCTTATTAGTAGAGCTATATTTTTTAAGATAAGACTTTAAAGCTTTTTAAGCTACTACTAATACTTAAGTAAGTATAGTAAAACATTTTTATAAATTTTAAGTTATTTTTACTTAATTAAGCTAGCTATAATAATGTGTTTATTATAGTAGACTATCTAAGCAAGTGCTGCTTCTTACTGCTGTGCTATAAGACTATTACTGCTGTAAGGGCTGCAGACCTATACTATTGCTATATCTAGCGTGTCTATAGACCCTCTTAATTAATTATTTCTAACTATAGACTATAGTTTACTTTTATATTTATAGATAAGCTTTACTACTTTACTAGTGTTAAATAAAAGCTTTTTACGCCCTACTATTTTTAGACTAATAGCAACATAAAGGTGCTAAATTAGTATATTAACTAGCAACTATGTCTATTTGTTAATTACTTTTAGGACAACTAGTTAGACCTGCTGCCCTGTATAGACTAGGCTTAAGCATCTCTACTGTATAAGATAATAGAGTTATTACTGTTTAAAATTAAGTTTAGCTATTATCTAACACACTACTAGAACTAGAAGGCATGTATAAAACGCTTACTAACTGCGCTAGAGCAGATTTTACATAAGAAGGCTTAAAGCTATGCTAAGCTCTACTACAACACTATATAATAAGTAATTAAGATTGTAAGAAAGGGCATTACTTAAGCCTAAAAGTAGTAAGCAGCTTAAGTAAATAAAAAGCAGCATAAGCCTAACTTTATAGTAGGTAATAAGGTATATGTAACTTTTAAGGGCTTTACTATAGGGCGCCCTAGCTAGAAGCTTAACTAGCAGATGTACAGGCCTTATCTAATTATAAGCATAAGAGGTTATTTGTACTAGCTTAAGCTCTCTTTATACATAAAGATGCACAACATCTTCTATGTAGACTGCCTACAGCAGGCAGCACCTACAACACTGCTAGGTTAGGTTAAGCCCCTAGAGGAGCTAATTAAGGTTAACAGTTACCCTAAGTAGCAGGTTTAGAACATCCTAGATAGTCACGTCTACCGCAGGCGTCTCTAATACTAAGCCTTATAGGTAGGCTATAATCCTAACCCTACCTAGTATAATGCTAACAGATTCCTTAGAGCTCTGCATAAGGTAAGGGACTTCTACTAAGCATATCCTACTAAGCCTAGTCTGCCAGCGCGACTAGACGCCTAGTTGCAAGTGTATAAAAAAGGTAAGAATATAGAACTTATAAAAGTTAATAATTAACCTACGCTAAGGTCTTAACTAGTTTAAAAACTAATGTAAAAGCGCTAAACTACTTAGTCTTAGGGACAAGACTGCCTTAGAAGGGGGTAATGTGACAGTCCTACGCAGAGAGCTCTGTTGCGCGTCACATAACAAGCTGCCTGTGCAGCTAATTAGGATATAAGGGGTGCGACTAGCGTAACGCTATTAGTTTACTTAGCGCTAGCGTCCTTGCTAGCGCCTTAGCGCTGCAAGCACTTCTTCTGCAGAGCTGCCTTTAAAGCTCCCTTTCTCCTCTCTATCTTAGTGTAGCTGAAATAGAGCCGACCTACTCTGCCTTGCTTCCCCAGCTCTATACAGTAGTAGAGACAGTGCTTGTCATCACAAAACAGGGCTAAGCCTTACAGCACATTGCAGCATCTAGTAGCACATTACTGCTAAGAGGTGCAACCTCTTACAAGGTACTACTAGCTTAGCAAGAAAAGTAACATATATATATATAGTTTTACTTAATTAACCTTTAGAAGGTGTAATTAATGTTTAGTTTATTTTTTACATAGACTAAGTAGTATCCAGCTTTCTAACAAGCTGTAATACTAGTTATATATTTAGCCTTATATATACCTTCTATTCTGTTCTTATAAACTGTTTAACCTAGCGCTTCCTATACTGCTGTGCAAGGGCAAACCACAATCCGGCCCCCTTCTATCTCCATACCTGAATAAGGCTGAGGACTGTACATCCGACAGCCTATTCCTCTTTACACCCCGAACTATTCCCCGGCCCGCGTGCTCCTACAGAGCAAGGATTGTAACAGCAGCTAGTAAACTTACTAGATCTTAATCCTATTAAGAACATTTAGCAGATGCTAAAGTAGAAGCTTTTAAAACAGTTTCTAAAAACTAATGCTAAAGTAAAGCAGTATTAAAAAGAAGAATAAGAGAATATTAAGGTTAATAACTATAAGAAGTATATATAATTAATGTAAAAGCGCTGCTAGGCTGTTATATAAGCAGGTAGTAGGCATACTAAGTGGTAAATGCTGACTTAACGTACTTTACAGGCAAGTTGCTTATACACCTAAGTTACTTACTTTTGCTAAGACCCTACTAAACTACTTTTTTTTATACTAATGCATTTCTAACAATACTACTTAGACATGCTAAAAGAATGTTAGATATAGCTTATACTTTAAGCTTTTAAATAAAATATAAAACTTTTAAAAAAACTTGCTGCAGCTATATTTAAAGTCTTTTAAAAGATAATAAATAACTATAGCACTAAATAACCTTTATAAGCTAATTCTATAGCTAACTTATAAAGGCTAAGTAATAATAAAAAGTAGGTAATTATTAATACTATACTTAAGCTATATATGTAAGAATTTTTCTTTTAAATAGCATTTATAGCTAATATAGCTAATTCTTTACATGCTAAGTGTAATCTAGACTATATTAGTATAAACTAGCTTAGTATGTTAATAAAATGTTATTAAAAGCTTAAAGTAAAGTTTTAAATGTAAGTATAGTTAATAAATATTTAGCTTATAATAAAGCTTATTTTACTAAAGTTATATATATTATTATTTTAGATGCTATACTTAGCTTTAATATTTTTTATAAAGCTAAACTTACTTTAAATTACTTTAAAAACTTTTATAAAAAGCTCTTTTATAGTTACACTATACTTAAATATTACTTTAAGCTTTAAATAACACTTGCTAAACATACTAGGCTAGTTTATGCTAATATAGCCTAGATTATGCTTAGCGTGTAAAAAATTAGCTATATTAGCTATAAATGCTATCTAAGAGAAAAATTCTTATCTATATAGCTTAAGTATAGTCTTAATAATTACCTACTTTTTATTATTACTTAGCCTTTATAAGTTAGCTATAAAATTAGCTTATAAAAGTTATCTAGTGCTATAGTTATTTATTATCTTTTAAAAAACTTTATACATAGCTATAGTATATTTCTTTAAAAATTTTATGTTTTATTTAAAAGCTTAAAGTGTAAGCTATATTTAACATTTTTTTTTAGCACATCTAAGTAGTGTTGTTAAGAATGCATTAGTATAAAAAAAGTAGTTTAGTAGGGTCTTAGTAAAAGTAAGCAACTTAGGTGTGTAAGCAACTTACCTGTGAAGTACGTTAGTGCAATTTTGTATGTAAATTACATAGAAAATTTCATTGCTTACTCATCCACTGCACAGGCGATTGCCACTTGGCCCCTGCGCGCGCTACAATCCCGTTCATGGAAGGGGGGTGTACTACGGGAATGAAAATGTTACTCAAGTTGCCCTGCGTAACTGTCACGCGACTTTGTTTCTGGGCCCTGGATTCAGATCTCGCTCCGCTTCAAAACCCTCATTGTGGGACCTTCCCCCGTTTTGCAGGTAAGCGCCACGCTAAGACGCCCCGTGCGCAACCTCCAGCCACAGGTCCGCCAAGATCCCAGAGACCCAAAAGTGTGTTAGCGTGAGCGCGGGTTGCTGAGTCAACTGAGGCGGGATTGACTTCTTGTCTGCTCGCCGCGACTACCCTTGAGCATTCACTCAACGTCACGATGCCAGCCCGCCCTATGACATGAAACTTTGTTATGTCTTCATTGCACAATCCTCTAAAAGAAAACATTACGCCGCCCTCAAGCTTCATAAGTACGCCTTTGACACCTCCACCAACGCACGACAAAGCCTTCACGCAGGCTCCCCGAATCGTCGCGCTTTTCAAGGATATCCAAGCTGGAAGACACGTGAAGCAACACCCGTGGACTGAATTTCAGCTCGCGAAAGGGGAGTATGACGAGTTAGAGCACCGGCTTGGGCGGGACGAGTCGCTGTTTGGATTCGTCAAGGACAAAATCCGGTGAGATCGCTCGAGGACCGATGGAGCGCTGGCTAACAATTGAACGTGTGTAGATATGATTACGACGCACGGCGTTATCGACTTGTCGTACGCATGCCGTCTGGCATACATGAATCGTTCCTCGCTCGTGTTGAAGATGCGATCTACAGCCAGCTGAAACTGATTCGTGAGGGATCGAACAGCGCTGCAATTTTTGCACATAAGGTGCACCCAGCTCGTTCTACTGAAATTCGTTTTCCAGTCGACGATGCACCGCCTAATACGGAGTCGAAACATGAGCCGGATTCCTCTTTCTGGCACGACGACGCACAATTCCCTGGTGTAATAATTGAAGTGGCATATTCGCAGAAGAGGAAAGATTTGGGCCGGTTAGCTGAAGAATATCTTCTAGATTCGGACGCTAGCGTACAAGTTGTTGTCGGGCTGGATATTGAATACGGAAAAGGCTCACGCAAAGCGACGTTGTCGACGTGGCGAACCAACCTGTTTCATACTGCTGATGGAGATGAGTTACGGGTAGTTGAAGAAGTTGTAGATGAGGTATACTATATTCGAAAAGAAACGTCTCGTAAATTTTGTTTCCTAACAATATTACTAGATCTTCCGTGACGATCAAGGAAACCCCACTGACCACCCAGGGCTGCGGCTCCGCCTTAGCGATTTCGCTTACGAAGAACTGGCACATAATGAGATTAGGGAGCAGGATCAAGAATTAATTGTTTCTGCTCAACAACTTTGCCAATACCTTACTGCGGCGGAGAGCAAGGTACAACAGGCGGGGTCACTTGGCAAGCATTCGATTGCCCCTGGAGTCAAGAAGAGGAAGAGGTCAGAAACGCCCCCAGAAGAGATTACTTCAGGTGATGAAGCAAGATATATCAAGCAAGAGGAGAGAGCCGCGAAGCGGATGGCGGACGAAGATCCCGACTTCGAGGATACGTCAAGCAAAAGTCTGTCAGAGTAAAGTAGATATTTTTTGATCGTGGCTTGTGATCGCCTTTGACAAATTTCTCCTCCGTCTCCTAGAGTCGCGGAGTCTAGAATGGGGTAAAAGTGGGAGTAACACAATTTCACTATTGTTGTCTGTGCTATAGAGTGGGAGGTTGCGAGGCGATCTACGCCCGCCACAAGTCTATCTCAACCTCTTCCTCCTCCACACCAAAATAACTTCAACGCCTCCAGCGCAAGCTCCTGATCAGAACGGGTCGGCCGTCCTCCCTGCTAGCGTCCTCGGAGAAGTTCACTAGTTTAAAATGCTGAAGTGGCGAATCTTTAATGCGTACACCCCTCTCATGAACGGGATTGTAGCGCCACATGGGCCGATGGTCTGTGCATAGAATTAACATAAACGTTCTAGAAAAAATACATTATTTATATAAGGCCTGTTATACAATTTTATGTATTTTTTCTACCCTAGTAATGCACTAAAAATGCTAAAAACACCTTAATGTTAACTAACGTACAAGGAGCGTGTTTAAATCTACACACTAGCTAAGCTAGGGTAGACACAGCAGGCTATTGCCAAGTAGATAGAGACCTTACAACAGAATATTTCTAACTGCCTTTAATCAGCAATAACTCTAGTAAAGCTAAAAGGTTAGCTGCCTATACTAAATACACTACTTTAACACTATCTAGTTTACTATGTAACAAAGAACACTAAATAACATTAAAAAAACTTATAAAAAATTACTTATAAGCTAGGCATTAACATCTACTGCTAAATACTAGTTAAAGCCTTTAAAAAAGAGCTGTACTATTGCTGTAAAGTAACATAAAAGCTTTTTCTTACAAAGAACAATAAAGCTAAGAGAGTCAAGTAGGCATAGAAGCACCTTAGCTAGCTAGAAGAGATGTAGGATAGGCGTGCTTAGTCTAACAAGATGTTAGCTTAAATAAGCCTAGAAGAAGTATATATTACTTACCTAGCTAAAAAAGCTTTACACTCTAATTATATAATACCTAAATTTAAAAGTTTTAGTAGCTATATAGTATAAAGTATTATCTTAATTAATGCTAACAGACTACTAGTTTTCTTTAAAAAGAAGTAGTACATAAACACTAAAGAAACTATTAACTTCTAGGTGTATATCTAACATATTCTGCCTTACATTTAGGTGTACTAGCAGGCGTATAAAGCTTATACAGGCAGAGGCTTTAGCTATATAGAAGATAATAACTCTATACACAAGTTGTACGCTACTATAGAAGCCTACAGAAACCTAGGGATTAATAGAGCCTAGTGGCTAGCAAACTTACTAGATCTTAATCCTATTAATAACATTTAGTAGATGCTAAAGTAGAAGCTTTTAAAATGGTTTTTAAAAACTAATGCTAAGGTAAAGCAGTATCTAAAAGAAGAATAGAAGAAGATTAAGGTTAATGTTACAATCTTTGCTTGTTAGAGTCTAATAGAATGCTACAAGCACGCGGGCCTTATTAGAGATACGTGTATGATAGGGGAGCCAGCTACAGGTGTACAGTCCTTAGCGTACTCGGGTATGGAGAGGCGGAGACAGGCTGGATTGTGGTTTGCCTCTTAACAGCGGTATAAGGCGCTAGGTTAAACAGTTTGTGTAAACAAAAAAGAAGGTGTATATAGTGTAAGATACACTATAGTATTATGCTTATTATAAAGCAACAGTACTACTTAGTCTATGTAAAGAATAAACTAAATATTAATTACACCTTTTAAAGGTTAATTAAAAGGTCCTTTATATATAAAGGTTTCTTTATAGTAGTTGTAGGCCTTAGATTTGCTAAGGGTTTTTTTATTTATAATTCTAACTTACCTGTAGCCGTAATTATAGGCCTTAGCTTTACTAATCCTTTTTTTATATACAATTACTATAATCTTTAGTAAACGCTTTTTATTAGATCTTACATTCTCTAAGTAGTTTGTCAGATTGAAGCACTGTTTCTAGGCTTCCTAAGATGAATGATGGGTTTGGATATAATGTATGGGATGATTGATTGATTGTATTGATTGTGTTGATTTATTAATCCTTTTTCTGCTCTACTCGTGTTGCTCGGCTTTTTGTTCTGCCGATCCGAGTCCCTCGCGCACTAGCCCTATGCGCGACCAGCTTGCAACATGCTGCAATTTGCTGCAAAATGCTGTAACATGCTGCAATTTGCTGCAATTTGCTGCAACATGCTGTAAAATGCTGCAATTTGCTGCAACATGCTGCAAAATGCTGCAAAATGCTGCAATTTGCAGCAACATACTGTTCGAGCTTATTGCTCGTACTATGTAGCAGCTTTCGTCAAACGTTCCTCCTGTCTTGACAGTAGGTGCGCATATCTGACATAGTTAGTCTGTAGGTTTAGATTTCAGCTTGTCTAGACTAACTAGATTTTTCTATTCTAGCGTAAACAGGTTTTATCTTTGTTTGTCAAGAGAGTAGGGCAATTCTAGACAGTTCTAGCTAGTCTAGCCATAGACTATAACACGTAGGCCTCTCTCTCTAGCAGCGTTCTTGCTGCTCTGTCTATACTACTGCAAGTATTAGAAGTTGTTTATTAAGTGTAAGTTCTCTTTTATAAAGGCTTCTTATAAATCTATTTTCTTAACTCTAAATAATAAAGCGCTAGCTAAATTATATCTACTGTTCTTTTACAGCCTAATGTCTTAACCTTCTGTCGCGTACAGCTATCTGTCTATATATATCCTTCTGCTGTGCTAGCTAGGAGGTTAACCTTTTAGTAAACGCAACACCTTCTTTAACAGACAAAGATGCAGCCTTATAGTCCTTACCACTTATCTAGTTTATCTAGTGTCCTAGCCTTATTATTAGATAAGTGCATAAAGTGTGTTTAAAAGGGTAGCTACTATAATGCCTTTATTTCTAAACCTGCTTAAAAGCGTTTAAAGAAAGAGAAGGCAGAGGTTTATTAAAAGATCTAAAATGCGCGCTTAAAGAAGGATTGCATAGCACAGAAGAAGGCTACTGCGGCCTCTGTAGCTTTAAAAGGGCTGATAGAGCAACAGAAACAACTATTAAAGCAGTAGAAGGCTGCAGCTTTATTAGCTTTAAAAAAGTAAGTAAAGGCTGTAGAGAAAAGAGCTTAACTTAAAAAGCAGCTAACTTTTCTTTAAAATTAAATAGTAAAATACTTAAAAGAAAATTTATTATTTTTAAATAAAATAAAAGCTTCTAAGGTATATAATCTCTAAGTTATATTTCTAGAGCTTGTATTCTAGTCTAAGTAGATTGTTCTTCTATTCTAATTCTAGTATAACAGCTTTTAGTTGCTAACTTCTAATGTAGTTTTAGTAACTTATTAGTTTATTCTATAGCTTTTACTAGATCCTGTAGCTGCATAGTAGCTAAGCAAAAACACAGGTTATAGCTAAATTTAGCTTTATATAGCGTTTCTTTTATTATAGAGGATTTTTAGGTATTAATAGCTAACTAGGCTATTAGAAGCTATCCTACCTAATTAGTTTATTTAAAAGAAATATATTTCTTTAAGTATTTTTCTATTTTAGCGTTTGGTTGTTCTGTTTGTCTGTCTGTCTACAGGTAATAGGCTGTAGACATCTAGTGCTCTACATTTATGTGCTTTATAGCTGCCTACTAAAAGTAACTTATAAATAACTTATCCTAATTAGATATTATAATAGCAGGGTTGCTATGTACTAAAGTTATGCTTTGTTTAAATTTATAAATAACTTCTTTTAACTACAGTTATTATATTTTCTAAGGGCTAAATATATAGGAATTTAGTAGTTTTATCTGACCTGTTTGGGGGTCGTATGACCTGTGCTTCGTATATAAGCATGAATCCTGACAAGCGAAGCTTGGCAGCGATTCGTCTCTCTTACAATACACTCCTATCTTTCTCCGAAAGCTTGCTCTCAGTGCTATCCGTGCTACTTACCATCCCATCTTTACAGTAGCTAGCTTAGTAGTTTTCTAATATCCTTTTGTATAAGGCCTATAGGTGTTAATAGCATTCCTAGGTTTTAAGTCCCTACGCACTTCTATATGCCTCTAAGTAGATTCCTACTGCATTTAGACCTATTGTCTTGCCTGTGCTGTTACATTATATTAGAAAACTTACTTTTACTAGTAACAGCCTTATTATAATATTACACTAATTATTTATTTAACTATGTCTAAGCTCTAAGACGTGTTTAATTTAGTTTAGGTTATAATACTTACACACTGTTATATTAAACTATTTAGTCTATAAATAGAATACTAGAGACCTTTTATTAACTAAAGCCTTTAGGTTTAAAACTTCTTATCCCCTGTAATTAAAATTGCTTTTAAAAAAGTTATAAAAAATACGCTAAAGTAGAAACTTAAAGACTACTAATAACTTATTAGAATTAGAAATAACTACTAATGCCTAACTTTTAACTACTAACTTTTAACTACTAACTACTACTTTATTAATAGCTAAACCTGCGTCTGTAGAACCTAAAGCTAGAGCTGCCTAATTTAGAGTTAACCTTTAGTAGTATATTTATGCTTAATTATAAGCACAGCTTAAGCAGCTAATTTACTAAAACACTGCTAGGCAACTACTAACCTCTAACTACTAAATTACCTTTAATAATGCCTTAAATCACCCCTGCTACTTTAATAGTAAGAGACTTTTAAGGCACCTCTAATAACGCCTAAATGCTACTACACTAAACGCACGCCTAAGATTAATAACTGCATAGATAATAATACATAAAGGTCTTAATTATAAACAGGCTAGACATTTATACAGATTACTATTAGAGTAGGCGCGCACGCATAGCTTTTAGTTTAGAGGACACTGCTAGTAGTGCAAAGAAATACTTAGCAAAGACACCTAGCTAAATTAGACTAGTTTTAGTTTAAGAAGGCAGAGAACATAATAGTAATACTTTGTACTATAATTACTACTAATAAGGACTATTAGTCTACAGAGGGGGGAGTAGTGTAATAATTCTTATAAATTATTCTATCTTAGGTTGCCTAGAACCTCTAGAAGACCCTTATATTAGCCTTAACCTTAACCTAGCCCTAACTTTGCCTAGCCCTCTGCTGTACCCCTATTCCTCTATGTATTTAGTTGCACCTTGCACCTATAGCTAGCTTAGTAGTTTTCTAATATCCTTTTGTACAAGGCCTATAGGTGTTAATGGCATTCCTAGGTTCTAAGTCCCCACGCACTTCTATATGCCTCTAAGTGGATTCCCACCGCATTTAGACCCATTGTCTTGCCTGTGCCGTTACAATTAGCTTACTAGTTGCTAGTTCTAAAGATGTGTTTAATAGTAAAGTTAAACTATGCTAACTCTATTACTTATTATACATGCATTAGTAATAATTTTTTTATAGTAAGAAAAGTAATAAAGTTAGTGTAGTTAGTAAACATGTTAAACTTTTTATTAAACTTTTTCAGCTCTATTTGCTACACTTTAAAGGCATTTACTATAGCTTTTAGTTCTTTGTTAGGTATAGTGTACCCTACTTTAAATAGAGAGAATTTTGCTAAGTAGTAGACTACTAGGTGCTATTATCTATTGTCTTGCTTCTAGTAGAAGACTGCTTCTTTTGCTTAAATTAAAGCGTTTATATATATTTTTATTTCTAGCCTAAGGTTATATATCCTTAGTATAAGTTTACTACTAATTACCTATTTTAAAGTTTTAAAGCCTTTGTTTATTTTTAGAGTTTAGGTAAATTTTACTATAGCTTTTTCTTTTATTATAGCATCTATTAGAGATAGAGTAATCTTTAAGTAATCCTTAATTATTCTTTACATGTAGCCTAATAGTAATAGGAATGCTTGTACTTTTTTTACAGTCTAAGGTTCTAGCTAGTCTAGCACCTTCTAGACTTTTACTAAATTAATCTTAATCTCTTCTTTATTAATTATAAATTCTAAATGCTTAGTTATTACTATATTAAACTTGCACTTTAAGAGCTAAAAGTAAAGTCTATATTTATAGAGTTTATCTAACACTAGTTATATTTTTATAATATAGTTATCCTTATTACTTTTAGTATAAACTAGGACATTGTCTAGACAGACTAGAATAAAGATATTAAGATAGAAGTTTAACGCAGTATAAATATTTTTTTAGAATATTATAGGTGCGTTTATTAGGCTAAATAGCATTACTAAAAGCTTATATAAACTTTATAAGAGTTTAAATGTAGTAAGCTATTTATCTTCTTTATAAATTCTAATTTTATTAAAGCTATCTATATATTAAATTTAGTAAAATGCTTTATTTCTTTTAGTTAGTTTATAATATTTTAGATAATTAAAAGCAGAAACTAATTATAAATTATATTGTTATTAAAGGTCTAATAGTTCTAGTAGACTTTAATCTTTTCTTCTTTTTTCTTTGCAAAGACTACTGCTAATGCTGCTAGGCTGTTGCTTTCTCTAATGTGTCCCCTAGCTAGCATTTAATCTATAAATTCCTAAAGTGCTTTCATTTTATAGCTAGGTTAATAGTCTAAGCTTATAAGTTTAGAGTTTTAAGTTATTAACTAGGTTTATTATGTAGTTCTAAGGCTTATGCTGTAACGATCCTCATGAATTGTTCTATCTTAGATAGTCTAGAAGGCTCCTGTATCAGCCCCGACCCCGACCTAGCCCTAACCCCTGCTGTTACCCCTATTCCCTTATGTATTTAGTTGCACCTCTCCTCTGTAGCTAGCTTAGTAGTTTTCTAATATCCTCTGTACAAGGCCTATAGGTGTTAATAGCATTCCTAGGTTTCTAAGTCCCTACGCACTTCTATATGCCTCTAAGTAGATGTTACAGCCAACGAACAGACTGTAATTACCCAATCAGCTGTACCTCACAGCTCGAGCGACGTTGGATGGACGGCGCTTAACCCCGTCTTAGACAGATCACGTGACAATCTAGATGAGGAATAGCTTTAGCTTTTAGACAGATGCATAAAGGAATGCATTGTCTAATAGGACCTTAACATAGCAGGCTACGTGTCACGGTATCCTCCCCGGATCCCAGACATAACTATATTAGACGCGTACTAGAGTATTATTAGTGCACGTCTAACACAAACACAACACAACACAGACATAAACTTAAGCATAAACTGCTTTAACACTAACTAAACCTAGAACAGGCTTAATTTATACCTAAAGCACTTAGACTTTTAAGCTAAGTATTTAATTACTAATTTTCTTCTAAACCTTTTTATTCCTTACATAATGTCTTGTACCTACTATAATACCTTACATAGTAATTAAACTAGACCTCTATAAAGCTCTATAACCTTACTTGTACATAATTATAACATTATGTTATGTTAAAACTTTAGCTAAAAATAGCCTCTAAATCTAATTTAATAAGCTTAGTACTTGCATAACTCTAAGCTATTAGAGTAAGCTAAAAAGCCTTTTAAAAAGCGCTTACTTTATAAAAAAGCTACTATATTATAAGCTTTAAAGCTTTTTAAAAAGACTTTAAAAAATAGCTTTACATTATTAAGTAGTCTATTTCTGCCTTAACTTTTATTATAGTAGTAGAAACTAAAAACTTACTAGCCTTAAAGCCTACTTAGAAGTCTAAAAATAGCTTAACTTTTTTCTACTTAACACTACTTATAACCTGTAACCTTTTTAACCTAGTAATAAAATCTAACTAACTCTCTAATCCCCTACTGTTTAATAGAAAATAAAAAGACCTACTTTCTTTTTTACACAAGCTTTAATATAAACTTAAAAAAAACATAAACTAATTCCCCTCTAAACACTTTTAGTTACTATATGCCTACTTTTAACTTAACTATAATATAACAGCCTTAATTAACTTACTAATAAATAAAAACATTATTAACTTAGATTAATTTATAGCGTTTTTATAAGTAACTTATAGAGACTTAAATAAAAAGTTAACAGCCTTAAGTTACTTAAACACTTTATAATAAAAAAAAAAAGCTTTACTTTACACTTTACTAAGTTCTGCTAACTTACATTTAATATAGGCCTAAATAAGATAGGTCTAATTACAGCTTTATATAACTCCCTCTTAACTAAACTATAACGCGCTATAGTAGAAGAACCCCTTCTAAACAACTTTAACGCGTATGTAAACCTAATTACTACCTACAATAATAACATAAGGTTCCTCTCTATACAAGCCCTAATACACCTCTAAACTAGCGCAGTTATAAATAAGGACCTTAACATAATAAAAATTAATTTAAATTATGCTCTAGTTAGTTCTAAAAAGCGTAAAGATTATAAAAAAAAAAGTTAATGCTTTAAGTGTAGTAAGCATAGTTATATTTTTTAAAACTACTTTATTCTTTTTCCTTAAGTCTACATAAGTAGTGCTGCTAGCACTTATTAAAGATTCTTACTATTTTAATTTTATTTTTATAAGGGCTCTAACTTATATTTAAGCCTTAATCCCTTTTACTACTCTTAACATAGCCGCAGCTATAGCAGTAGAAGCCTACAAAAAGGCTTATTCTAGGGCTAAGTTACCCCCTAGGACTAATTTAACACTAGATCTCTGCTAACCTATAGGCTAAGTCCCCTACTAATAACTAGAAGTACTAAGTTAATATTTTTATATATTTATAATAAAAAACTATATTAGCTTTAATATAAGCTTTTATTAACTTAAGAGTAAACAGCATAAGTTATATTAATAAAGAACTAGTGCATAAACTAAATCTCTAATTAACACTACTTACCTAAATAATTTACTTAACTAAATTTAATAGAAAACAACTTAAAAAAGGTTCTATCTTCTGTACTATAACTATTATAATTACCTACTAACACTACAAGAAGCAGATTAAGCTCTATGTAATAAACACAAGATGTTATAACCTAATTCTAAGACAACTATAGCTGTATTAGCATAAAGTTACTTTTAATTACTAAGAGTAAGTTCTAAACTTTAACTTTTTCTAATACTAAGATGTATGCTTACACTTACACCTAAACAACACCTAAATAGCACTTAATATAAAAGGTTTCTAGACCTACTTTTTAATAACCTAGAAAAAAACTACTTAAGTAAGGCTAATAAGCTAGGCCTTTTACTAAGATAGGCTATGTAAAATAATTTAATAACTGCTTAAACCTAAAGAAAAAAAAGCCTTTAAAAAACCTTTATCTACTTAATTTAAACATAAACTAGGACTTAAACAGCAGATAGACATCTGCTATATAGAACCTGCTTTATTTATAACTCTAGCTTAATAACTAGATTACAAAATCTACGCAGTTATAATTTCTAATATAGACTAAGCTTTAGCTCCCTAAAAACATACTAACTTAAAGATAATAGTCTCTTAAAACTACTACAACCTGTTGTATATCTTTTTTTAAGATAAGTCTAATAAGCTTTTAATATAATGTCTATATAATTATTAAATAACTCTTAAGCCTAGTAAACAACTTAGTTATAGGCTACTATATAAGATGTTACTAAATAAATTAAAAGTGCTCTAAAAATACCTTAACAAGAACCTAAAAAAAAAGTTTATTTAAGCTAGCTTCTTACTAGTAGTGTTACTTATACTATTTATAAAAAAACTTAGGGGTAAGCTTTAATTTTATATTAACTACTAAAGACTAAACACTATTACTATTAAAAACTAATACTTAATTTCTTTTTTATAAGAAACTCTAAGCTAACTAAGTAAAGTAAAGTATTTTATAAAGTTAGATATTATTACTGCCTTTAATAAGCTAAAGATAGTAAAGGGTAATAAGTAGCTAACAGCATTTTAGACCTAATATAGACTATTTAAGTACTTAGTAATGCCCTTTAGCTTAGCTAACATGCCTAGTACTTTTTAACATTTTATAAACAACTTACTCTAACCCTACCTAGACATATTCTGCACTATGTATATTAACAATATTCTAATCTACAGCAATAGCCTTTTAAAGCATAAATAGCATATACGCCTAGTGCTAAAAGCTATAGAAGAAGTAGGTCTACAACTTAACATAGACAAATGTAAGTTCTACTAATTAAAGGTTACATATTTAGGATATATAATCTCTATAAATAGCATCTAAATAGACTCTATTAAGGTTTAGACTATGCTAAATTAGTAATACCTAAAAAATATAAAGAACATTTAAGCCTTTATAAGATTTACTAACTTTTACTAATAATTTATTAACAACTTTTTATAGCTAGTAAGCCCTATAATTACACTTACTAAAAAAAAGGTTTAATTTAACTTTAACTTAAATTACTAATAGTCCTTTAACTAGCTAAAGAAAGCTTTTACTAAAGCTTTAATACTCTACTACTTTAACTTTAAACTACTAATACTTATAAAAGCTAATGCCTTAGACTACATAGTAGCAGAAGTTCTCTTCTAAACTAAGCTAGATAAAACTATTAGGCCTATTACATACTTTTTAAAAAAAATAAGTCCTGCAGAAGGTAATTATAAGATCTATAATAAGAAATTACTTGCTATAGTACACTGCTTTAAATAATAGCAACCTAAACTAAAAAGTGTAGCGCATTTAATATAGGTTCTATTTAACTATAAGAACTTACAGTACTTTGTAACTACAAAATAACTTAGCTACTAATAAGCCTATTAGTTTAAATACTTATTTTATTTTAATTTTAAGATTACTTATTATCCTAGTTAAAACAGAAGAAAACTAGATGCCTTTATAAGGCAATTCTAAGACATCCCTACTTAAGAAAAAGTGTAAAAGGCTTAACACTAAACTCTACTTTAACTTAAGCTATTTTTAGACCTTAACCTAAACAAAATAAATTAGATAATTAATTAAATTATTACTAATAAGTATCTAAATAATAAATTTATTTAAAAAACTTTAGACCTACTTTAAAACAGCACTAGTTAGTTAAAGAAGGTAACACTAGCTAACTATAAAAACTAAAATAGTAAGCTATATTACTATAACTAACTTATAATCTCTAATTCTAATAAACTAAGAATTAAACTACTCTAAATTATACATAACTTACCTATTAAAGGACACCTAGGCAGAGGAAAGACTCTTAACCTACTACAGAGAGAGTACTACTAGCCCCGCATGTTCTATACTGTACGCTAATATGTATTATGTTGCTATACTTGCTGTAAAGTAAAGGCTTCTTAAAAAAGGTATAATAGCCTACTTAAACTACTCCTAATCCCTAAATAAGCTTAAAAAGACATATTAATTAATTTTATTATAAACCTACTCTTATTTAAAAGGTATATAAATATTATAGTACTTATTAATTACTTAACTAAGTATTAACACTTAATACTATATTCCTCTATAACTGCCCCTAATATAGCCTAGTTATTCTACTAATATATATAAGTTTACTATAGCCTGCCTAACATAATTATATTAGACAGAGGTACACAGTTTGTCTTAGCCTTCTAGGACAAACTCTATAAACAGCTCTAAATTATCCTCTATTTATCTACAGCTTTTTACCTAGAGACTAACAGCTAGACTAAGAACATAAACACTGTAATAAAATAAGTCCTATAAGTGTACATAAACTACTAGTAGAAAAACTAGGTAAAATAGTTAGCTACAGCATAGTTTAAAGCTAATAACATAACATTTAAATTAACATAAGTATCTTTATTCTTAGCAAACTATAGATACTACCCCTAAATAAGATTTAAACTACTTATAAATACCCTCTAACTAACTTATTAATTTATATAAGTAACAGACATAAACAGACTTATTAATAAGATTTAAAATATATCTAAATATATTTATAAAAAGCTTACATAGGCTTAAGCTTTTTAACAAGAGTACATAAACTAATCTTAAACTCCTGCCCCTATGTATGCAGCTAGCAAGAAGGTCTAGCTAGACACTAGAAATATCTAAATAAACTAATAATTAAAAAAAATTAATTAGAAAAACCTTAGCCTCTTTATAGTAGCTTATATAGTCTTATTACATACTTACTAATTAATCCTACCTAACAGCATAAAGATACACCCTGTGTTCCATGTATTATTACTGCGCTAAGCAGCCCCTAAATCTAACTATCTACCTAGATAGCTAAACCTGCTACTTAAACCTATTATTATAAATAATAAACTAAAATATATTATAAAAGACGTTAAATAAATCTAGTTTAATAAGAAGAAACATATTTATAAATACTTTATAAAATAGACTAGATACAACAAACTGTTGTAAGAACCTGCAGAAGCCCTGTAAGAGAACTCTATAGTAACCTAATTCTACGCCTAATACCTATCTAAACTAAACCTATACCCTAACAAAAACAACCTAATGCTAGAACTACTAATGTAAAGGATTCCCTTTCTAATAAGGGGGGGGGGTACTGTCACAGTATCCTCTCTAGATCCTAGACATAACTGTATTAGACGTGTACTAGAGTATTATTAGTGCACGTCTAACATAAATATAACACAACATAGACATAAACTTAAGCATAAACTGCTTTAACACTAACTAAACCTAGAACAGGCTTAATTTATACTTAAAGTGCTTAGACTTTTAAGCTAAGTATTTAATTACTAATTTCCTTCTAAACCTTTCTATTCCTTACACAACGTCTTGTACCTACTATAATACCTCACGTAGTAATTGAACTAGACCTCCGTGAAGCTCTATAACCTTACTCGTGCACAATCGTGACACTACGCAGGCTTTGCAGGCAAGACTAGAACTGCATGCAACGCCTGCAACGCAAGTAAACCTTATGTATATAGCTTTAACTACAGCTATAGTTAGAAGGCTGTAATTACTATTTAGTTTATTCTATAATAGACTAAGAGGCATTAATACCTTTTTAAAGAGGATGTTGCTGCCTTGTATATCTTGCACTATATATACCTCCTATTCTATCCTTTTAGATTAGGTTTACTAGCTCTCTATACAGCTGCTAGGTTAAACTGCAACCTGCCTTCCTTACCTCTGCATCTTCCTATACTCTGCTAGACAGACTATACACCTAATCTAGCTAGGTTCTTACCTCTTCTTACTAAAATTATTATAGGCTGCAGTGCTCTTAAAAACACTATTTTAATAAAGTAAGAATTATAATAGCAATTACTACTACCTGCAAAGTATAGCTACTTTAACCTTAGACATTAGCATAACAGGCGCTTTAGCTGCTAGCACTAGCTAGACCCCTATAGCTACAGAAGAAGCGCAGAATTAGCAAATACTATATCTTTGTAACAAGTTAGAACAGCTTAAGCACTACCTCTAGCAACAGGCATAACAAGGGCCTTTAAATACTTAATAGCTATAGGCCCTCTAGCTAGAAGTAGCTAATCTTTAAAATATTATGTATAAAAAAACTAGCACTAAATTAAAGAAGACCTTGTGTTTTGCCCCTCTTAAGGCCTTTAATAAAACAGCTAAGAATCTAAAACTATTCTTTACTAAGTGCTACCTTTACATGTAATATAATAAGGGCGCTTTTAAAACTAATAAAAAAATAATCTTATAGATAAGCTTACACTTAGAAGAGTTGCTTACTATATAGTTCTAACTTTATGCTAACAATTAGATAAACTACTAAGTAAATAAGAAACTCTTACTACCTAAAACATAAAAGATCTTTAAAAACATTAATTTCTTTAAGTTAGCTCTAACTACTATTTATAGGCTAGTTAACTAGAAGAAATAAGTAGTTAACAAAATAAACTTTTTATAATAAAAAAAAGCATAGTCTAACATTACACAGCCTACTTTAGGGAATAATTAGCTATCTGTAGATAGATAGATTAAAGAGTAATAAGATAAATGTTCTATAACAGGCTTTTAAAAATAATTAAAAATAAATTTACTTATACTAACAAGCCTAAGAGCTTTAAGAAATATATTAAAAAAGCACTTACTTATAATAAAAGACATGCTAAGTAATATAAAAAAAAGGTAGGCGTTATAACTTTAAAACCTAACTAGTTTCTAAAGAAGAAGAAGAGCCTATAGTTTAATAGTAAACTTATAGACCTTAGTTACACTAAGCATACATATAGCTTCTTTTAAAAAAAAGGCAAGTCTATTAAAAGCAAAATGCCGCCTTTAAATAAGAAATAAAGAAAATAGCTTAAAAAAAAGCATGCCTTAACTATAAAAAAGTAGGTTACTTTTATTAAAATTACCTAGACTTTAAAAAACTAAAAAATAAAAATAAAAAGTTAGCTATAAAAGCTATGTTTACTAATAAAGGCTTAACACCTAAAGAAATATATAACAGGCTAACTAAATAACTCTACTAGAGATGTAGAGCTAACTATAAATCCTCTAGCTGTCTAATAGACTACTAGAAGGTAGAAGTTTAAAAAGAAGATGGTATCTCTAAGGCTATTAAATAAGCTGCAGTTTTTAAAGAATAGCAAGATTAAATATAAGTAGCTAACTACATTAAAAACATAAAAAAAGTAAAGAATAGTACTTTATCTAATAAACTAGAGTAAGCACTCTAGTAAAAAAGCTTAAGCAGTAGTTTAAGTAAGAGGACTACTAAAAGTGTAAAGGCCTCTATAACTATAACATCTGTAAGATAGAACTTTATAAGGTAACCTTAGATAATAACTATAACACTTATAAGGTTATAAAAAGGATTACTATAGTCTACTATAACATATTAAATAAAAAAGAATAATAAAAGTTTTTTTAAAAAAAATACTAGTAAAAGAGGAAAGTTTTAACTAGCTCTTTACACTTTTTTAAACTCTAGCTTTATCTAATAACTAACTAGACACACTACCTCTAGCATTAGTAGTAATAAGAAAAGAGCTTAAAAAATAATAAGTCTGTAGATACTACATTCTTTATAAAAGTAAGTAACATAATAACTTCTAATGTAAGTATAAAAGCTACTCTTTATAGATAATCTAGACAAAAGAATACCTATGCTAGACCTAGGTATAGCCTATACTAATCTGCACTAACCTAGAACAATGTTTATACACATAGTACCTATGCATAAATAAGTACTGTGTATAGCACTAGCTAACTAAGCATTAAGCTAGATAGTAGCTAATTAGCGCATAAAAAAGCAAAAAGAATGTAGACACTTTAATAAAATAAGCTATAATATGTAAAATGCTAAACTGCTTACACTACAGCATAGGTCCTACCTATAAATAAAAACTTTAAATAGAATGTAAAAATGCTCTTAACTATGCTTTTTATTACTTTTAATAAAGAGCTTACTAGTAGAATAACTAGCTTCTTTACTACTACAGAATAAAAGACTGCAATTGCCTAGTAAAAGATTATATAATAAAAAAACACTAAGAATTTAAAATTTATGCTAATTAAGCACATAAATAAATACATAACATCCTAAGTATTAAATAAGAAGATGTTAGCCTAGATTATAATAAAATCTACTATAATATAAGAGTCCTAGTAGCTATAAAATAGGGGCCTAGAAGAAGTTTAATAACTAAGTTTATACTTAGAAGGCATAAAGGCCTTACACTAATTAATAGTAGCTGCACGTTTACTGTAGTTAATTTAGAATAAGTTAAAAAATATAAAATGCTTTATTAAGCTAAGAAAGAACTTTTCTAAGTATTTTTAGCTAATGCATTATTTATTAAATATAGCAGAGGATAAATCTAGCTTAAAACTATAGAACTAGCCCTAGAAACTAACAACATAAGCAACTAAATGTTGTTAAATATACTACTACTTAGAGAAAGATACTATGCTATACTAGGATATAACTAGCTTTATAAGCACAACTTTAAGATTAACTAGAAAAAAAAATAATATAAACTAAGTCTAAACATGTAGGCATAACCTAGTTAGCATGTTATAAGAATAAATGCTTAACGCACTTATAAGCTAAACAAGGATTAAGCTATTTTCTAAAGAAAAGAAAACCTTAGAAATTCCCCTACTAAGAACTAAAAGCATAGGCTATTTATATAAGGAAAAAGGAATTAAAAAAGAGAGAGACTTAGACTAGGTAAGAATCTATTAAATTATAAAAGAACCTAAGAAAAGATTACTAAAAGATTATAAAGATTATAAAGACATGTTTAAAACTCTAGATAACTTAAAAGAACTTCTTCTACACTAACCTTAAGATTATGTAATTAGCTTTAAGCTAAACTTTTAGCTAAAGACACATAAGTTATGTTTTTTAATAAAGGCTTAAAAGAAAGCGCTACAGGAATATGTAAACTGTATGCTAGTAAGAGGCTACATTAGAGAAAGTAACAGCTTAGTAGCATTAGCAGTAGTCTTTATAAAAAAAGAAGAATAGAAAGGTTAAAGTTTACTAAGACTATAGAACTTTTAATAAAAACACTATTAGAGATTAGTTTCTTCTTATTATTATTTAAGATATTATAAATTAGTTAAAAGGAACTATACATTTTATAAAGTTTAACATCTAGGACAGGTTTAATAAAATAAAGATAAAAAAAGAGCATAAATAAATAACTGCTTTTAGAACTTTAAAAGGACTTTATAAGCTTTTTATTATGCTATTTAGGTTAACTAACGCCCTTGTAACTTTTTAAAGAGTAATTAACACTGCACTTAACTTATACCTAGACATCTTTATACTAGTCTATTTAGATAACATTTTTATCTACATAAAAGAAGATAAACTAGACTACATAGTAAAAGTACAGTTAGTGCTAGATAAGCTCTAAGAATATAGACTTTACTTATAACTAAAAAAATGCAAGTTTAATATATAAAAAACTAAATACTTAAGATTTATTATTAATAAAATAGAGATAAAAATAAACCCTACTAAAGTAACTAAAGTACTTAAATAGCTAACACTAAAAACTATTATAAAGATTAAAGGGTTCCTAGGCTTTACTAAGTATGTATAAAGAATAATTAAAGACTATTTAAAGATTGCACTACCTTTTATAGATACTACATTAAAGAAAGGGCTTTGCAGAAATTCCTATAGACAGTAGAAATAAAAGATGCCTTTTAAAAGCTAAAAAGAATTATAATAAGTTACTCTATCCTTAAAATATATAACTTTACACTAGAAATAAAAGTGTACACTAATGCTTTTTTAAGGGCAGAGGGAGTAACACTTTTCTAGAAATAAGAAGACAGTTAATAGCACTCTATAGCATTTTATTTAGCAAAGTTTACGCTATTAGAACAAAACTACACTATTCTAAATAAAGAATTAAAAGCTATAGTTAATATATGTAGAAATTATAAGGTTAAACTTTAAAAACTTATATAATAATTTATAATCCTTACTAACTATGTAAACCTTGTTACTTTCCTAATAATAAAAAAACTGTTGCTAATGCATGTATAATAGGCTATAAAGTTAGCCTAATTTAACTTTATTATTAAGCATGTAGTAAGCAGTAATAATTAATAAGTAAACGCACTTAGCAGGCACTCTAACTATTTTATAAAAAATAAAAAAAGCTTTAAAGAATTTATAATATTCTAAGAGACACCTAAAGAACTAGTTTATAAAGAACTAAACTAAGAAAAACTACTATATACTTTTATAATTACTAAGTAAAGATAGAAGAATTTTATAAAAGAATACTATAAGACCTCTATGTTTAAACATCTAGAGATTAGGTTATTATAAAAAAAAATTAAGAACATAATACTATAAGAAGTGCCTTAGCTAAAACACTTGTGTACTAAAGTTCTACAGAAATATAACATATATAATAAGAATAATTTATAACGTACCTAACAGGTTAGCCGGCCACACGGGTTAGCTGGCCACTTTTGCCAAGCCCCTACTAAACTCTACCTATCTACATAATGCCTTAACAACAACACTAGATTAAATCTTCTAAAGAACGTTAGATACAGCTTGCTCTTTAGGCTCTTAAATAAGACTTAAAACTCTCCTTACAACGCGCTGCAGCTATCTATAATGTCTTTTACACAACACTAAGTAATTAACGCGCTAGACAGCCTTTACAAGCAGAATGCTAGCCTAAATTAAAGAATCTAACTAAGCTTAAAAATAAGGTAGTTGTTAAGTACATACTTAAGCTTATTACACATAGATTTCTCTCTAGGCTTGCAGCTGTAGCTAATATAGCTAATTTCTTGCCTGCAGAGTGTAATTTAGGCTAGGTTAGCTTAAACTAGACTAGTATGTAGGTTAAGCACTGCTTTAAGTTTATAATAAAGTTTAATTATAAGTATAATTATAAAAGAGCACTTTATAAGGATCTAGAGGTTATCTAGGGCTAGTTTTGCCTAGTAGCTAACATAAAAGCTAAGTATAGTATCTAGAATAAAAACAGGTATAACTTTAATAAGTTAGGCTTTATAATAGGCTAGATATTAACTAGAGTAGTTATTACAGCTTTAAAGAGACAAGAACAGCTAAAGGTAATATAGTAAAGTAATAAAAAGTAGATAATAGTTATCTAGGGCATTAACATAATAGAGTAAGCTATAAGATTATAAAGCTTTAAGCAGTAAATAAAGCTGCTACATAACATAGATTACATAAAAAAAAGCAGATTTAGGTAAAAAAAACCTTAATAGTTAAGGATAGAGCTTGTCTAACTACTCTAAAGGAGTTTAGAGCGTGTAGTAATAGAAAGAAGCTAAAGACGCAGGTGTGCGCTAAAGAAAGTAAGCTAAGTTAAAGGCAATGTAGGTAGTGTAATTAGACTAAGTATAACTTGCGTATGTGTAAGCAAGTAGTAAAAGTAGACTTTAAATAATATCTTGTGTTGTATTACTTTATATAGGGCTAAAGTAGGCTGTTTTGCAAGAGAATAGGGTGGTTTTAGTGGGGGCTTGGCAAAAGTGGCCGGCCAACCTGTTAGGTACGTTAATAACATAAACTATATAGATTACTTTAACTAATTATAGTGCTAAGTTAACTATAGATAATAATAACTATAGACTTTATTACTAGGTTACTACTATTATGTAAACCTAGTATAGAAAGGCTCTATAACATAATAGTGTAAGTTATAGATAAAACTATAAAGTTTATTTACTTATAGCCTTTAGAAAAAAGTATTATAGCTAAGAAGTTTATGTTTAAACTAGAAAAGAATGTCTTAGCTACTTATAGTTACCTAAAGATTATTATCTCTAACTAAGATAAATTATTTATAATTGTGACGGTCCTACGCAGAGAGCTCTGTCGCGCGTCACATGACGAGCTGCCCGTGCAGCCAATCAGGATATAGGGGGTGCGACTAGCGCAACGCTATTAGTTTGCTTAGCGCTAGCGTCCTTGCTAGCGCCTTAGCGCCGCAAGCACTTCTTCTGCAGAGCTGCCCTTAAAGCTCCCTTTCTTCTCTCTATCTTAGTGTAGCTAAAATAGAGCTAACCTACTCTGCCTTACTTCTCTAGCTTTATATAGTAGTAAAGACAGTGCTTATTATTATATTACACTAAAATTATTTTATTTAGCTAGAGGATAGTAACATAATATCTAGGTCTACTATGCAGTTAGCTCTAAGAGCTTAATCTACTAACTAACTCTTACTTAGACAGATCTGCTAGTATAACTAGGCTAAGCCTTAGTTTATTAATAATAGCTATCTGCCTTAAAGCCCTAGTTAGGCTAGGTAACTGTAAAAGCAACACTAAGTAATAATTAGATTATTACACCTTATTAAGAAGCTTTAAGCTAGGAGCGCTGCTGCTCTAGTTTAAATTAACTGTAGAGGGGGGCCTACTGTACTGACTACCACTGCAACAACGCAAAGAGAGCCGCAGGCTCTGTACAAACCCACGTACAAACCCACTACTAATCGACTATCAGCCCCACTGTCACTAGACCTAGGGCTCACACTACACTATACCTCTGCGGACTGCTAGACCCTAGAGTAGAGGGAAGGAGCTAAGAGCACTAGAATAAGAAAGCTGTTAAAGATTAAAATATGTGTTAATTCTACTGCCTAGCCTACTAGCAACGCCTATACGCCTAAACTAAGGACACTGCTATGCTAGGCCTAGTTCTATGCTAATAATATGTTTAAAGAGAACTACGCTATTAAGACTACGCACGCGCACACTTAGTAGGCTAGGAAAGTACTATTATTCTAAACAAAGGCTATTACCTAAAGTACTACTAATTATAATTTAATTAGCCTCTGCCTAGACCTACTAAACCTTATAGCTGTAGATTACATAGTTATAGTAAATAAGCTACTATAGTAGTTATTAAAAGTGTAAGCTTATTAAAACTATGCTAATACTCTTACTAAAGCAGTTAACATAGTAGAAGCTAAGTAAGTAAAAGTTAGTAAAAAGCTATAAAAGCTTTAAAGCTTACTAAATAAAACTCTTAAATGCCTAGCTAATTATAAAAATAAAGTTAAAAGACTTAAAGCTACTGCTATGCTAGCATATAACTAATTATTTCTCTTAAATAGAGCTTATTAAGCGCTAAGAAGCACACCTGTGCTAACTACACTAAAAAAGCAACTGTAATTTAACCTAGCTATGCTAAGAACACCTAACTTTTTTTATATTAGTACTATAAGCTAAGAAGCTAGGCTAAAACTATTAGCTAAAGCAGAGAATCTGCCTAAGTTTATAAGTAAAGATAATGTTAAATTTAACTACTAAAAAGACCTTTTAATAAGTAAGCTACTTTATAACATAGACTACTTTATACCTACAGATAGTAACCCTATAAAAAAAAAACGCTTAAGTACACTATACTAAGAGTAAAGTAGGTAGTTAAGTGCTAGGTTAACTAGTTTTCTACTTTAAAGCCTAAAAGTAGTAAGGTAAGCTAGTAATAACTAAAAATATTATAAGCTTTTTAAAAAAAAACTTTAAAAATACTAACTAGTAAATAAAAGCTAAAACTAAGCTTTACTAGCTTAAAATAAAGCTATTTTAAAATTTTAAAGACTTTAAGGCCTAGTTTACATGCCTTATAAATAAAGCTAAGCTACTGCTTAAGTAGTAGAAGGATAAGATTTATAACACCTTATTAAGTTAGCTTTAAGTATACATAAAGACTTACTATAATAACTTAATAGTTAGCTTCTTTAATTATATAAAGTAAGCCTACTAGATATCTTTCTTACTGCAGAGGTCTACTGCAGAGTTAAGCGCATAATGCGTGTAGAGAGGTTAAGAGAAGCTTACACGTTAAAATGTTCTTTAACCTACTACTGCTACTACTGCCTTAATAACTCTAGCAACACCTTAAGTGTAAGCAGCTTTAATAAAGGATGCTATAACCTGCTACTTATACTATTAGCTAGGACATATAAGTTGCAACTGCCTTTACGCCTACGCTAAGAGCAAGGCTATAGAAGCAGCGCAGGAGCTAAACACTGTAAGCTCTAGTAAGGATAGTAAATTAGAAGAAAACTTACTTTAAAGAAAGTCTTCTCCCTAGAGTTAATAAATAAAGCGCTAGCGCAGAAGCTGCGTAAGCTGCTATTTAGCAGTAAGCCTTTTATGCTGCCCTACTGCGTCTCTGCTAGAGGGATTACTGTACGCTTAAATAGTCTTATTAACATAAGGGCTAGCAGCTACAATCTAATCTACCTATAATACCTACAGACAATCTAGAAGCACCTATAGCCTAAGATGCTTAGTATTAAGTCTATCTTTATTATAAGATATAACAATTAACTAAATAGATAGGTAGACAAGTACTTCTATATAAATCTAGTAATTAATAGCTACTAGCTACCTATACTCTTTATCCTTTATAACATAGGCTATTATAACTTAATTATAAGCTATAAGGTCTTTAAGAAGGCTAGTGTCTAGATTAACTATAAAAAATAATTAATTTAGTAGCTAAATAATAATTAGACATAGAACTATAAGCAAAATATTATTATCCCTATGTGCAGCGTGTCCTTATAGATTAACTAATTTTATTAAGTAAACACTAACTAACAAGATAAGTTTATAAAGATATTAAAAATTAATTAATACTAACTTTAATTAACTTAAAAGCATAATTAGTAGTAGAACTTAAAAAAAATAAAAAAGTAACTTAATTTTTAACTAATACCTTTTAGCACTAATTAAGCGCGCTAATGTTAACTAGCTGTCTCTAGAAAAGCACTTACTAAAGTAGGGCTAGAGGTAAACATAATTAACACTGCTATATTTATGCTACACGTAAAGCGCAGAGACATTATAATTAGACATATTAGCGTTTATAAAGTTAATTAACTAATTAAGGACTACTAAGCACCTATAATAGTTAATTCTAAGAATAAGCTTTAACAGCTAATGCTTAAGAAGTTACTATTCTCTATGTACGCTAGAGCTACGCTAGCTTACTTCTTAAAAAGAGACTTAGATAAACTACTACTGCACTAACCTAGCATTAACTATAATATTAAGCTAATAGTAGAGAACACCTTATTAAGCAGCCTGCTATACAGCATGTCTCTAGAGCAGCTTAGGCTAGTTAAGGACTATCTAGACAACCACCTGCAACGCAGATTTATTACGCACAGTAACACTAGCTACACTTTTTTAGTCTTGTTTACTAAAAAGCTAGAAAAAAAGTAAAGGTTTTATGTAAACTATTATAAGCTTAATATAATTATAAAGAAAAACACTTACTTAATACTTTTAATCTAAAAGACGCTTACACAGCTAGCTGCAGCTAAGGTCTTTACTAAGCTTAACATATAACAGGTGTTCTATTACATTTAGCTTACTAAAGAGGTTAAGGACTTAACTACCTTTTAAACACGCTATAGTAACTATAAGTATTACATGCTGCTTTTTAGACTTTATAATAGCCTTATAACTTTTTAGTAATATATTAATTAGGTTTTACATAGCCTGCTTAATAACTTTTATATAGCTTACTTTAATAATATCTTAATCTACTTAGATAACTTTTTATAGCATAAAGCACATATTACTAAGGTCTTATATTATCTATAAAACACTAGCCTATAGATTAACCTTAAAAAAAGTAAATTTATAGTTACTAAGATAAAATTTTTAAGTTTTATTATTAGCATAAACAGAATCTGCAAGGACTCTGCTAAGGTAGCTGCTGTCTAAGACTAGCCTATACTAACCTTAATTAAAAGCCTGTAGTTGTTTTTAGGGTTCTGCAACTTCTACTGCGCCTTCTTTAAAGACTATAGTTGCATTATACAGCTGCTTACAAAGCTGCTTAAGTGTAGCACCTAGCATTCTTTAGAAGAGCATAAGTTAGCTATGTTTAAGCGCGCTAAAGACTTTATGCTATTAGACAACATTTTTACACACTACTTACTAGATTATAAAACGTGTATAAAGACTAACATAAGTAATAAAGTTATTGCAGGAGTACTATTACAGCTACAGAACAACAACATCTAGCGCCTTATAGCGTTCTACTCTAAGACTATAAGCCTGCTGTAGATAAACTATAATATATATAATAAAAAAATGCTTATAGTTATTTAAAGCCTATAAGAGTAGTAAGCGCAGCTAATAAGCTTATAATAAAATAAGCTGTTTATAGTAATTACTAACTACTAAGCTTTTAAGTACTTTACTATTAAGCGTAAGCTTACCTCTTACTAGATGTAATAGGCTATACTAATAGCAGACTTTAACCTTACGCTAACCTACTACCTAGGCACTGCTAACATTATTATAGACACGCTGTTAAAGAAGTAAAAGGAGCTTAAAATGCAAAAAGAAAAGAATAAGGCTACTTATATATGCTTTTTTTTAAGCTAGAAGTAGATTAGCATTAGTCTTATTACTTAATTACACGCTGCTTTATAGAGCACCCCTTTACTAAATAAGAAGCTTATAGAGCTACTGCTAATAAATTAACTATATAAGCTTATTAATTAGATCCTAAATGCTAATTAGAATTATAGAAGCCTATAATACTGCTATAATAAAGCGTAGAATTTTAGCTTATAATAAAAGCTTAACACTAAGAGCTTACTACTAAAGAAAGGGAAGCTTGTAGTCTTAGCTGTCTAGTTCCTAAGGACCTACCTTATCTACACTGTTTACACAACGCAACTTACTGCACATCTTAAGACTAAAAAAATAACTAAGCTGCTGCGCAAGTAGTACTACTAGCTAAGCATAAGCTAAAATGTTAAGACTTATATTAGCACTTATAAGGCCTATTAGTAGAGCTATATCTTTTAAGATAAGACTTTAGGGCTTCTTAAGCTACTACTAATACTTAAGTAAGTATAGTAAAACATTTTTATAAATTTTAAGTTATTTCTACCTAATTAAGCTAGCTATAATAACATATTTATTATAGTAGACTGTCTAAGCAAGCGCTGCTTCTTACTGCTATGCTATAAGACTATTACTGCTGTAAGAGCTGCAGACCTATACTATTACTATATCTAGCGCGTCTATAGACCTCTTTAATTAATTATCTCTAACTATAGACTATAGTTTACCTCTGCATTTATAAATAAGCTCTGCTGCCTTACTAGTGTTAAATAAAAGCTCTCTACGCTCTACTATCTCTAAACTAATAGCAACATAGAGGTGCTAAATTAGTATATTAACTAGTAACTACATCTATTTATTAATTACTTCTAAGACAACTAGTTAGACCTGCTGCTCTACATAGACTAGGCTTAAGCATTTTTACTGCATAAGATAATAAAGTTATTACTATTTAAAATTAAGTTTAGCTATTATCTAACACACTACTAAGACTAAAAGGCATGTACAAGACACTTACTAACTACACTAGAGCAGATTTTACATAAAAAGGCTTAGAGCTATGCTAAGCTTTACTATAACACTATATAACAAGTAATTAAGATTGTAAAAAAGGGTATTACTTAAGCCTAAAAGTAGTAAGCAGCTTAGGTAAATAAAAAGTAGCATAAGCCTAACTTTATAGTAAGTAACAAAGTATATGTAACCCTTAAAGGCTTTACTATAAGGCGCCCTAGCTAGAAGCTTAACTAGTAGATATATAGGCCCTATTTAATTATAGGCATAAGAGGTTATTTGTACTAGCTTAAGCTCCCCTTATACATAAAAATGCACAACGTCTTCTACGTAGACTGCCTATAGCGGGCAGCACCTATAATGCTGCTAGGTTAGGTTAAGCCCTTAAAGACGCTAATTAAGGTTAACAGTTACCTTAAGTAGCAGGTTTAGAACATTCTAGATAGTTACGTCTACTGCAGGCGTCTCTAATACTAAGCCTTATAGGTAGGCTATAATCCTAACCCTACCTAGTATAATGCTAACAGATTCCTTAGAGCTCTGCATAAGGTAAGGGACTTCTACTAAGCATATCCTACTAAGCCTAGTCTGCTAGCGCAACTAGACGCCTAGTTGCAAGCGTATAAAAAAGGTAAAGATATAGAACTTATAAAAGTTAATAATTAACCTGCGCTAGGGTTTTAACTAGTTTAAAGACTAATGTAGAGGCGCTAAACTACCTAGTCTTAGAGACAAGACTGCCTTAGAAGGGGGTGATGTAACAGTCCTACGCAGAGAGCTCTGTCGCGCGTCACATGACAAGCTGCCTGTGCAGCTAATTAGAATATAAGAGGTGCAACTACTGTAACGCTATTAGTTTGCTTAGCGCTAGCGTCTTTACTAGCGCCTTAGCGCCGCAAGCACTTCTTCTGCAGAGCTGCCTTTAAAGCTCCCTTTCTCCTCTCTATCTTAGTGTAGCTAAAATAGAGCCGACCTACTCTGCCTTGCTTCCCCAGCTCTATACGGTAGTAGAGACAGTGCTTGTCATCACAATAATTAAGTACTAGGCAGTAGTAGTTAAGCACTTAGGAATTAAGCATAAGCTCTCTACAGCCTATTACTTATAGACAGACAGACAAACAGAATAAGTAAACATAGAAGTAGAAAAATACCTGCGCAAATATATGTTATATAAATAAAATAATTAGGCAGAATAGCTACTAATAGCATAGTTTATAATTAATACTATAAAGTTAGCTATAACTAAAGAAACTCTGTATAAAGCTAATTTTAGATACCTTTTATAGTATAAATTGCACAGCACGTAACTAACAGACCCTCTAGAGGCTATAAGCTAGACTGCTTAACTTCTAGAACTGCATTAGAAGCTAACTAAAGAAGTGTAGTTAGCCTAAAATGTAATAGAAAAAGCAGTACACTAGAAACAGCAGCTAGCACTAGAAATACACCTAAATAACTATGTATACCTAGACATAAAAAACCTTAGAACGCCTAGACTATTTAAAAAGCTTGCTAAGAAACGCATAGAACTCTACTAGGTTATATAAACGTGCCCTAGCATTTGCAAACTTAAGCTACCTAAAGAAATGTAAATACACCCTTAGTTCTACGTCGCTAAGCTTAAACTTACACTTAGAAATATACTACTAGCTACTATAAGATAGAAAGAGGAAGTAATAGAATATAAAGTTAAATAAATCTTAGACTATTAGAGAAATAAGTACCTAATTAAATAAAAAAGATAGCTTACTAGTAAAAGCACCTAGAAACTTATTAAAAGCCTGTTAAACGCTCTCTTAGTTTTTTATAAATACTTAGAGTCTCTTTTAAATAAAACTATTCTAGAGAAAGCTCCCTAGGCTAGAAAACATTAACATTGGTTAAAACTGCACTAGCATTAGCTAGCTGCAATGTAGGAGGCCTATAACCTTTTAATAATAGCTAAGAAGGAGGAAGACCTACAGCCTTTGTCTTAAGCGCTTTAAGCTTATCTAGGGATAAAGGTCTTCTTTTAGATATTTTACCTTTTAATCTTCTAGCACTTTTAACTACTTTTAAGCTTATTTTTGTTAAAATATAGATAACTAAAGCTGCTTTAATAAATTTTTCTTTTTATATATTTTTTAAGCTACTTTTAACTTCTTTAATAACTTCTTGTGTTTTTACTTAAGATAATTTTACATAGCATTAAAAACAAAAGTGTTGTAATAACTACTTTTCTATATACACTTTACACACTTATCTAATAATAAGGTTATTATGTAAGAGGAACTACTTAAATAATAAGAGCTACATAGACGCATCTTAGTACAGTAATAAGGGTTAAAATAAGCAACAGTATAAAGGTAACAAGTAACAGTAGAAGAACAGGAAGGCTAATAAGGCATAGTTAAAGAAAATAAATGTTTATAAAGGCTTTATAGATAGACACACACTAACTAAAATGAAACTTTAATGTTTACAAAAGAGTAGACGTAACAGCAAGGACGCTAACTAAGAGAGAAACCTATGTGTTACAGCTAATAAATAGACTATAATTACCTAATTAGCTATACCTTATAGCTTAAGTGACGTTAGATAGACAGCGCTTAACCTTATCTTAGACAGATTATGTAACAAGCTAGATAAGGAATAGCTTTAGCTTTTAGATAGATGCATAGAGGAATGCATTGTCTAATAGAACTGTAACATAGCAGGCTACGCAGGCTTTGCAGGTAAGACTAGAACTGCATGCAACGCCTGCAACGCAAGTAAACCTTATGTATATAGCTTTAACTACAGCTATAGTTAGAAGGCTGTAATTACTGTTTAGTTTATTCTATAATAGACTAAGAGGCATTAATACCTTTTTAAAGAAGATGTTGCTGCCTTGTATATCTTGCACTATATATACCTCCTATTTTATTCTTTTAGATTAGGTTTACTAGCTCTCTATACAGCTGCTAGGTTAAACCGCAACCTGCCTTCCTTACCTCCGCATCTTCCTATACCCTGCCGGACAGACTGTACACCCGATCTAGCTAGGTTCTCACCCCTCCTTACTAAAATCATTATAGGCCGCAGTGCTCTTGAAAACACTATTTTAATAGAGCAAGGATTGTAACAGTAGATTTATACTGCATTTAGACCTATTGTCTTGCCTACGCTGTTACATTATATTAGAAAACTTACTTTTACTAGTAATAGCTTTATTATAATATTACATTAATTATTTATTTAACTATGTTTAAGCCTAAGATATGTTTAATTTAGTTTAAGTTATAACTTTTTACACTATTATATTAAACTATTTAGTTATATAAACTAGATCTTAGTAACTTTTAGTTAACTAAAGCCTTTAAGTTTAGAACTTTCTATCTCTTATAATTAAAATTACCTTTAGAAAAGTTATATAAAAGCACTAAAGTAAAAACTTAGAAACTACTAATAACTTATTAGAATTAAAAGTAACTACTAATGTCTAACTAACTACTCTTCTTTTAGTTTAAATTCTAATATAAGAATTTACAACCTACTCTAGCCTTAGCTAAGGCAAGATGCTTACTACTAAAACTAAATAATAATAGCTAAACTTACCTTTATAAGACTTAAAGCTAAAGACTCTACCTAATTTAAAGTTAATTAATAGCAATATGTTTTAATAGACTTTAATTAGCTACTAAAGTACTTCTAATAATGCCTTAGATTATCTTTACTACTCTAATAGCAAAGAACCTTTTAGGCACTTTTAATAATACTTAAATGTTACTTTACTAAACACACGTCTAAGATTAATAACTACATAGATAGTAAAGAACTAATAGTAAAGCCTTATAAACTAGACATTTATAGATTACTATTAAAGTAGGCGCGCACACATAGCGTTTAGTTTAGAGGACACTGCTAGCAATGCAAAGCAATAATTTAGAATAAGGACACCTAGCTAAATTAGACTAGTTTTAGTTTTTAAGAAAGCAGAAGACATAATAGTAATACTTTTACCTACTAATAGAGACTATTAGTCTACAGAGGGGGGGTAGTGTAATAATTCTTATAAATTATTCTATCTTAGATGGTCTAGAAGGCCTCTGTATCAGCTCTAACCCTAACCTAGCCCTAACCCTTGCTGTTACCTCTATTCACTTATGTATTTAGTTGCACCTCTCCCTTGTAGCTAGCTTAGTAGTTTTCTAATATCCTCTGTACAAGGCCTATAGGTGTTAATGGCATTCCTAGGTTTAGAGTCCCCACGCACTCCCATATGCCTCTGAGTGGATTCCCACCGCATTCGGACCTATTGTCTTGCCTGTGCTGTTACACCTACAGCTTTCTAAGCTTATATTAACTAGGCCTTAGTAAGGTTAGTTAATGTAATGTGTATTATGTACTTTAATAATATTTTAGTTTATTTTAATATAAAAAAAACAAGTTGTTTACATTAAAAAAGTGCTATAAAAATTATATAAAGTAAAGCTTTTTTTAAAACTTAGTAAGTGCAAATTTTATATGTAAAAAACTAAGTACTTAAAGTACATAGTTTACCTAAAAAAAGTTAAAGTTAACTTTTTAAAAATTAAGATAATTTAGAAGTAGCTAATGCTAAAAACTATTTAAAATATTTATGTTTTTATAGAGTTTATAAACTACTATAAGTAGTTTATTACTAACTTCTCTTTAATTACTCTACCCTTTACTAAGCTAACTTAAAAGGGCCTAGACGTAGTAAAAAGTAGTTAAAAAAAAGTAAAAAAAAAAGTTAAAAGCTTAATATTAGTTTTAAAAGTAAAGTAGCTTTTTAAAAGCTTTAAAACTTATTTTTTAAAATTCTTATATTAGCTTATTTTAATGCTAATAAGAAAACTAAAGTAAAAGTTAATACTTTAAAAAGTGTAATTTATATCATTTTAAGCTAACTAGTTTTAGATAAGACTAGAAGGGCTTAATAAAAGCTAATTAGCTTTTTCTTAAAAAAGATAAGTAAAGCTAAGTATAATTATAATACTTATAATAAAAAGTTAGTTACTATTAATAAAAGTTTAGCATATTAGTAATATTACCTCTAGGGTCTACTATTTAAACTTTTTATAGACTATAATAATCTTTGCTAGTTTATAAAAACTAAAACTTTAAACTACTAGCAAGTCTAAGCTTATAAAAGAATAATAAAATATAATTTTATTATTACGCACTGTCTAGAGAAGCTAAACCTAGTAGATAGACTTTTAAGAAAACTTAACTATATTAAGAAGTTATAATAGCCTTCTTAGAAAGAAAATGTAGTGTATGTAATAAACATACGCAACCTTTTAAATTAATAGTTATAGCTATTATATATTTTTAAAATTCTTTAAGCTTAGCTAAAGACTACTTTAAAAAAAATAAGAGCTAAAACAGCTAGATCTTAAAAGAGCTATAAGTAAAGAACTAAAAAAAGATAATAATAAAGACCTTATATTAAGTATTAAAGAAGACTATAATAAAATAGACTTATTAAACACTAAAAGTAAAATAAAAGATAAAAAGAACCTTAATAAAAACACTTATTTCTAAAATAGGCTAGAACAACATGCTATAGCTAATATAAAAAAAAGACTCTAATAATAAACTAAGAAAAGGCAGAAGTGTTCTAAGAGTGCTATAACAGCTTATTAGTAGGCTACTTTAGTGTAAAGAAATGCTTAAAAAGATTATATATTAATATAACTAAAAAAGGCTTAGAAAGGATGTAAAAGTGTACTATAATAACTGCCTAAAGTGTAGATAATTAGTAGCTTTATAACACTGCCTGTATAAGCTTCTTTACTCTTTACTACTACCTAATAGGCTTTAGTAGAATGTTATAATAGATTTTATAACACAGCTGCCCCCTTATCAATACTTAGGGTTAGTATATAATGTAATTCTTATAATAGTAGACTGTCTTACTAAGATAGCCTACTATATGCTAGCTAGAGCTAATTAAAAGGCTTTAAACTTAGTAAAAGTTTAGTTAAAAAAAGTTATTTACTTTTATAAAGTTTTAAAAAACATTATTTTTAATTAAAAGCTAATAATAAACTTAAAGTACTAAAATAGTTTTTATTACTATTTTAGCATATAAAAAAAATTTCTTGTTAGCCTACTATTCTATAACTAATAAGCAGACTAAAAGATAAAACTAAACTCTAAAATAGTACCTTAGATGTTACTGTTGCCTAGAATAAGATAATTAAGTAATATAGTTACTAATAGTAAAGTTTATATATAATAATAGCATACATGTAACTATAGAAGTTACTCCTTTCTAAGCATACTACAAAGCAAACCTAAGAGGGCTAGATTAGCCTAAAGAACCTCTAGGTTAAAGAGAATTACACATAGTAAATAAAGTTACTGTAAAAGCACTTACTTGATAGTTAAAATACTGCTAGAAAATCATTACTGTAAATGTGTATTAAAAGAAGTATATAGACAAATAATAGAAGCATATATAGCTATAAGTAGAAAATAAGGTATTAGTTTCTAATAAACATATAAAATAAATAAGGCTAAAAAAGAAGTTAGACTAGAAGTTCTTAAGACTAGAAAAAGTTATAAGCTAAATTAGTGTAAAGGCCTATAAAGTAAACCTACTTAATCTAGGAGAAGTTTATCTAGTATTCTATGTCTTACTTTTAAAGCTATATACTTAGAAAGAGTGTTTTAAGTTATAATTAGAACTAATTATAAACACTCTACACGCTATAAAGAATAATGTGTACTGTTAAATAGGCTCTAACAGCTAGCTGCTTATAGTATAAGCACTTAAGTAGCAAGAGTAAGAGTGGTGTACAGTGTGCACAGCGTACAAGGTAGGTAAGGTAAGAGTAACATGTTTCTAGTTCTATTACTCTTATCTTTCCTCTATATAAAAACAAAGAGGGATATTTAGATATTTGCGCATAAAGGTTTACACATAAGCATTATATAACATAGATATGTAATCCTACTTATGTATAATTGCTTATATCTAGGCTGCAATACTACTACTATGTATAAACACTAGCAACTTTTCTTTTTATCTAAAGAGTTGCCTTCTGTACGTGTTACCTTTCTTCTGTCTATGTAGGTCTATCTAATTACATTTTACCTTTTCTCTACCTTATTTGTTTAGACTTGCCTCTAGTAATACTGTACATTAAAATAGGCTAGTTGTGCTATGTAAATAGCTCTTTTCTTTTTTATTCTTTACTTTCTAAGCTCTACTGTATAGTTCTCTAGCTCTTTTCTTTTTTTATATAGTGCTAGCAGTGACAGATTCTTATAATAATAAAAATAAGTGTGTATAATATAAAAAAAAAATAATATAAAAAAATAGGCTTTATATAAAGGCGTTGTTAGTCTAGTTAGTTTAAGGCATCTTTGCGCATAGAATTTAGCTAGTCTACAGATGCTTCTATCTAGACAGAGAGGTAGTTAGTTAAGACTAATAATTAAAAAGCTTAATTTAGTGTTTTTTTTATATATACATCTACTAAGTTATTTTTACTATTAATTTACTTAATTTTAGTAATTTTTTTTAATATAATTTATAAAGTAACATAATATTAATTATAAGTTACTTTTTACTAGTAGTGCTAAGCTTAATAAAGTAATTATATAAAAAGTTTAAATCTATGTAGATTACTACTAAAATTAGTAGTAGTTTAAGTGTTTATATAATTTACTATAAAGTTATACTAAAAGTAATTACATTATTAAACTCTTTAACTATTTTATATAGTTTGCTAGTAAGAACACTTCTAGTTACTCTTTTACACTTAGTAGAATTCTAGTGTATAATGTTACTTAGTATTTTAAAGTAGTTACTTTACTTTATATAGTTTTTATTACTTAATATAATTAAGAATTCTAGCTATAAGCTAAAGTTTTTATTATTAGTAAATAATTTATTTATAAAGATAAATAGCTTTGCATAATTAAGCTATAATAGTAAAAAAGTAAGACTACACTTACTATTATCTATCTGCTATTAGATTTATGTGTTAAGTGTATTAATATTATTATATAAAAAGTCTATAGTTTATACAGTAATAAATAAGTTAAATACTACCTTTAGTTAATATATAAATATAATATATACTTTTTTTATATATTACTTAACATATTATTATATAGCATCTTTATTCTTTAAGTTAATTATATAAAGGTAGTTTACTTATTTTTTTTAAGTAAAAACTACTATATTATGTGTAAGTTTAATCTTTTTACTATTAAACTTAATAAGCTACTTTTCTACTAAAATAGTTTTACCTTTTATATAAAACTTTACTTTTTATAGTTTTTTTTTCTTTTTATATAAAATTCTTTATTATAATGCTTAAAGTGTTATTTATTTATAAGCTAGTAATACTAAAAGTGTGCTCTTCTTTATTAGTAATTAAAAAGTAGGGGTTATATAAAAAGATATGCATGCGTAGCTTTTCTTTATAGTAGCTATAATATGTCTTAAACTAATACAGTCCTAATTTAGCAGCTCTATATAAGAGTTATACAACCTAGAGTATTATATTTAGTAGAAAGCTCTAGCGTATCTTCTTTAGTAGCTTTATGTACAGCGTGCGCATAAGCTTATCTATTAATTAAATATATACTTATGTAATATTATGTAGTTTAAAATGCATTTTATACATAGCTCTTAAGCTTACTCTTATAGCTAAAAGTAGTTTTTAGCTTATTCTTTAAATAGTTAGTAACTAAGTAAGAATTTTTATTTTATTTTATCTAAGTAGCTAGTAAACACTAGGTAGAATTTCTTATATAGTTAAGTTATTTTGCTTTTTACTTTTTATATAAAGTAAAAGTTAAAAATCTAACTTTTATGCCTTATTAAGTTATACACTATAATGTTACGGTCTATGGTTGGACCAGCGTAACTCCACCAGCAGTGCTCCACAATCTAGCTGAATTGGAACAGGGCTCGCTTGCGGACCAATCGGAGGGCACGGAGGCAGCGCGGCTGCCCGCAATCACGGAAGAATGCGTTGTCTAATAGGGAAACAGGCCGCGTATTAGAGGGAGCTTAAGGGAGCTTAAGGAGCTCTCCTTAGCAGGCTCCTATAGACTCCTCCCACTCCCCTTAGCGCCCTAGCACATGTATATAGTTCCTACATTAAACAACCTTTAGGAGGCGTGTTTAACATTTAGTTTATTTATTACATAGACTAAGTAGCATTTAGCTTTTTAAAGAGCTATAATACTATTTATATATCTTGCACTATATATACCTCTAACCCTGTCTAATAAGGACTGTTTAACTCTAGCCTCCTTACTGCTGCACATAGGGTAAACTATAATCTAGTTATTCTACATAAGCCTCTATTAGCCTAATAGCCTGTACATAGGACTGTACACCCTACTAGATTAGCCCCTTCTATCTGTCTTATTATCCTCTAGGAATATTATTAGACCTAAGTGCTTTTTAAAGTAAAAATTATAACATTAAACACTACTCCTTTTAAAAAGTATAGTAACCTTACAACATAATTTAGATTCTAACATAGCCTACACTGTGCTATTAAGATCTATAAAAGTTTCTACCTAAAGTAAAGCTGTTCTTGTAGAACAAATTAACTTAATTTAGAACAACATTAAAGAACTCTAGTAAATTAGTAATAAAGTTAGTAAGTTACTAAAACTTAAGTAAGAAATAACTAACTTCTACTAAAAAACTATAAATTTATAAGGCCCCCTACCTTTTATTAACCCCTATAAGGCTACTACCTAAGCCTACTAGATACATAAACTATAAGTAAAGCTAGTAAAAGTTTAAAATATCTTAATAAATAAAGCAAGTGTTGCAGCTAAGAAGGCTTTAAGACTAGCTTTTTTAAAGCCTTTTAAAAGATTATTAAAGGACCTCTAACTATTCTTTACTAAATACTACCTTTATATGTAATATAATAAAGGAGCATTTTAGACTAACGCAGAAATAATCTCCTAGATAGGATTACACTTAGAAGGCCCCCTTATAATCTAGTTCTAACCTTATGCTAATAATTAGATAGACTTTAAAGCTAATAGCACACTACTTAACTCTAAAACTAAGAAAGTATTTAGTAGTATTAAAAATTTTAAGGCAGCTTTATTAGCTATCTATAAAACCCTAGATAAAAAAAGGATTACAGCTAATAGACTAGACAACATAAGACAGGGCAGTAGACTAGTCTAAAACTATGCAGCGCGCTTTAGGGAGCAAATAGCTATATGTAGATAGAACAACTAGAAAGCCCTATGCTGCATGTTTTATAATAGACTAAATAACAAAGTAAAAGACAAGTTTATGCACATAGACTAACTAACTACTTTTAAAGACTACATTAAAAAAGCAACAACCTATAATAATTACTATAAAGAATGCAAAAGAGAAAAGAAATTAAAGAGAACTTTCTAAAAGCTAGAATTTATCCCTAAAAAGAAAAAGCTTTTATAATATAATAAAAAGCTAATAGACCTTAGCTATGTAAAGTATATATAAAGCTACCTCCTAAAAAAAAACTAAGTTCTAAGACATAATAAGCCGCCTTTAATAAAGGAATAATAAAAGTAGTTAAAGGACAAGGCCTACCTAAACTATAAAAAAGTAGGACATTTCTGCTAAAACTGCCTAGACTTTTAAAAGGAGGAGAATAAAAATACTACTATAATAATAAAAGCTATTACTACTAAATTTAGCCTTATAAATAAGGAAATATAAGAAAGACTAAATAACAGACTTTACTAGTAATATAAAAAAAACTACTCTTTAAACAACTGCCTTAAACTATATTAGAAGGTAGTTATTTAAAATTTTAGTAGCTTTAATATAGTGTTGCAGGACCTTATAATTTTTAAAAGATATAAAGAGAAAACTTAAATCTAAGAATACATTATAAACATTTAAAAAAAAGAAAAATAATTTTCTTTCTAAGACTAAACCCTTAGTACTTTAGTAAAAGAGCTTTTCTAACAGTTTTAGGAATGTAAGTGCTAGAAGTGCAGGTTATAACATAACTACCTAAGTAATTATATAGTCTTACTTTACTAAATAAATATTAGCAACAACTACTTAATGTTTAACATTATATAAAGAATAGCTAAAGTTAAATATAACATTATAAATAAAGAAAAGCAATAGTAATTTTTTACTAAAATTAAAAATTAAAAGCTAGAATAGCTAGGTAAACCTGCTAGGTTTAAAGTACTATAACTAGCGCCTAAAAAACTTAAAACACTGCTTCTAAGCCTAGTAATCTCTAGAAAAGCTCTTGTAATACAACAAAACTATAGACAATGTGTTCTTTATAAAAGCAGCACCTATAGCACTAATAGTTGCTAATAGAAAAATCACCCTGTATAGCTAGTACAAACAAAGGAATACTTACAGTAGACCTAAGAAAGTCCTCTTAACACATTACATAGACCTAATAAGTGTCTGTACCTCTAGTACTAGTGTACATAATAATACTGTGTTAAACACTAGGACAACAAACATTAAGCAGAATAGTAGCCTACATAGGAAAGGAACTACAATAGTTGCCTATAGTAAGGAACAGCCTTAGCCTGCAAAACTATAAATTATTACACCTGTTAGACAGCTCCTCCTTACAAACAAAAAGTATAAATAAGGTGTAATAAATAAAAAAATTATAAGTTCTACTATTTCTAGTAAAAAGTAGTAAGAAAAGAAGACTATCTAATGTTACATTACCTAGTTAAAGATTATAAATGTAAAGTAGCTAACTACTATAATTAAAAACATTAAATTTATAAAAAAAAAAAAGATAAGTTTAATAATAACTTATAAAATATTAATTTCTATTTTTTTCTAAATAAGGAAGTTAAACATAACATATTAGTAGTAATTATAGTAGGATAAGGGGTAGAACACAGCCTAACAACTACCTTTATGTATAAAGAATAGCCTAGACTAGCTCTTATAGATAGCAGATGCACCTTTACTACTATAAATAAAGATTAGGTAGATAAGTAAGGCATACTATTTTACATAAAAAAAAACTTATTTAAGGTAACTCTTACTAACACATTATTAATTAAGTATAGTAGAGGATAGATTAACCTAGAAACCTATAAAAAAAACTTTAAAACCTTAAACATAAAAAATTAGAGGTCTATAAACATACTTAAGCTAAAAGGCAAATATAATGCAATCTTAGGCTATAACTAGCTTAGAACGCATAACTTTATAATTAATTAGAAAACTATAACTATAGAAACTCCTAACAACTACGCACACATAACCTAGTTAGCATGCCATAATAACAGATACCTAGTCTATAAATAAGCAAAGTAGGGTAGTAGTTACTACTCTAAGAAAAGAAAACTCTAAAAATTCCTTTACTAAAAGCTAAAAGCTTAAGTAATAAAAATAATAAAAAAAAAACTTAAGAAAGTATCTTATAAAAAAATTAAGAAAAATAAAAATGTAAAATAAATTAGTGTTATATAAATCTAAGAAAAAGGCTGCATCTTACCTAAGTATAAAGACTATAAGAATATGTTTAAGACACTAAAGAACCCTAGAAAACTACTACTATACTAGCCTTAAGATTACACTATTAACTTAATAAAAGATTACAACCTAAAGACGCATAAGCTTTGCCCCTTAACTAAAGTACAGAAAAAGGCCTTATAAGAATATGTTAATAGAATGTTAGCATAAGGCTATATCTAAGAAAGCTATAGCCTAGTAGCTTTAGTAGTAGTTTTTGTAAAAAAAAAAAGAAGAAAAAATCTAAGTCTGTTAGAACTATAAGACCCTAAATAATAATATAGTCTAAGATTAGTTTTCTTTACTAATTATATAAAATATTATAAACTAATTAAAAGGAACTTAGTACTTTATAAAGTTTAACATATAAGATAGATTTAATAAAATAAAGATAAGAGAGAGAAATAAATAGCTTACAGTGTTTAGAACTCTATAAGGACTTTACAAGCTATTAGTAATGCTATTTAGCCTAATAAACGCCTTAGCAATATTCTAATAAATTATTAACATAGCTCTTAACTTATATCTTAACATCTTTACTTTAGTGTATTTAGATAACGTCTTTATCTACTTAAAAGATACCCTTAAAGACTATGTACAAAAAGTATAAAAAGTTTTAGAATAACTTAGGAAATATAGACTCTACCTGCAGCTCTCTAAGTGCAAATTCTATGTTAGTAAAATAGAATACTTAGAATTTATAATTAATAGTAAAGAAATAAAAATTAACCTAGCTAAAGTATAAAAAGTACTTAAATAGCTAGAACCTATAATAGTTAGAGAAGTTAAGGGATTCCTTAGACTATTAAAATATGTTAGACAAATAATTAAGGACTACTTAAAAATAGCTATACTACTAATAAACGTAACTATAAAAGAATAAGTAACAGCTAAGTTCTCTTAAACTCTACAAATAAATAAAGCATTTACAACTTTAAAACAGGCTATAACAGCTAAACTAGTATTAAGAATGTATAATCCACAACTAGACACTAAAATCTATACAGACGCGTCCCTAGAAGCTAGCAGGGCCACGCTGTATTAAAAACAGGAAGACAGGAAGTAGCACCTAGTTGCGTACTACTCTGCTAAGTTCTCTAGACCTAAAGCTAGCTACAGTATACCTAATAAAGAACTAAAAGCTATACTTAATGCAGTAAGAGTTTAGTCTATAGAACTACATAGAATAGCAAAACTATTTAATATTATAACTAACTATGCAAATCTAGTTATGTTCTTAATAATAAAGAAACTGTTACTAATGCATGTAAGATAGGTAATAGAACTTGCATAGTTTAACTATATTATTAAGCACGTACCTAGAGCATAAAACTAGCAGGCTAACGCCTTTAGCTAAAGACTAGACTACTTTAATAAAGAAAAAAAAGAAACTAAGAAGTTTACACTCTTTAAAGAAACTAATAAAGAATAGATCTATAATAAACCTAGACTTATAAAAGAACTCTGCATGCTTATAGCTAGTAAGTAGGGATAGAAGAATCTAATTTATAAATACTATAAATCTCTAATGTTTAAACACCCTAGAATAGGCACCCTCTAGAAAAAGCTAAAGGCTGCAATACTATAATAAATACTAAAAGTTAAGCAGTTATGCACTAAAGTACTTAGAGAATGTAACATCTGCAATAAGAACAACTTGCAAAGGCATAAGGCCTATAGATACTTATAATTAATTAAAGCGCTAAAGCTACTATAAATAATAATTATAATAGATTTTATTATAGAATTACCCCTGTCTAAGGAACTAGAAACAGACAGGATGTGCAACATAATTATAGTAGCTTTAGACAAAACTACTAAATATCTGCACACTTAGCCCTTAGAAAAAACAATAACTGCTAAAGAATCTATTTATAAGTTAGAATAAAACATAATATTTATGCATAGATGCTTTAAGATTATTATTTCTAACTAAGATAAACTATTTACTAGCAACTTCTAGAAAGTAGTAATGCAGCACCTTAGTATAACACACAAGCTATTAACAGCCTACCACCTGCAGACAGACAGACAGACTAAAAGAGTGAACGTAGAAGTAGAGAAATACCTAAGGAAGTACATTTTCTATACTTAGAATAACTAGGCAGCATAGCTCTTAATAGCATAGTTAGCTATTAACAATATAGAGTTAGCTACAACAAAAGAAACACTATACAAAGCTAATTTTAGGTATAACCCCTACTTTATGCTACACAGAAATTAACTTACAGACTTATAAGAGTTAATAGATTAGCTAACAAACCTACATTAGATACATAAAAAGTTAGCTGTAGAAGCTAGATCTAGCAGGGAAATAATAGAGAAGTACACAAATAAATTATAACAGCTAGGACCTAAAATCTATCTAGAAGACTATGTGTACTTTAATACAAAGAACCTTAAAATACCTAGACCTTTTAGGAAGCTAGCAGAGAAAAGAATAGGACTTTATAAAGTCTTATAAACTTAACAAGACAACTGTAAGCTTAAGCTTCCCCTACATATAAAAATCCACCTGTGGTTCTACATCTCTAGATTAAAAAAAGCACTAAAAGAAATTCCCTTATCTACATAAAAATAAAAGAATAAAGAAATAGAATATAAAGTTAAACATATTATAAGTAATTAAAAAAACTAAAAGAAATTCTTAGTAAAATAAAAAAAAGTAGCTTACTAGCAAAAACACATAGAAACTAGCTAAGAATTTAAGGAACACGCAGCTGTTAGTATAAGGCTACCTTTAGGCTTGTCTAAAAGAAACTAGCTAGGCAATAAGGCACCTATATTAAAAGGAACAGCTACATTATTACTAGATAGCAGCAGCCTTTAGAGACAAGTTCCTGCTAATAAAGGTTAAGGAGAGGAATAGCCCTCTACTTTAGCCTTAAGAGCTTCTATTTTGTCTAAGAAGAAGAGGTCCTTTTCTAGGTATTTTGCGCAACAAGCCTCTAATAGATCTAGTAATTTTTAGATATAATTCTATTTAAAACGCTTTCTAGCTTTTGCCTCTAGAGTCTTTTAAACCTAACGTAACATTTAGTTGTTAAGCTCCTGCTTACAAACCTTTATAGTAACTGCCTCTTAAAGAAGCCCTTTCTATTTCTTTTTTAACTAATTCTACGCAGCATTAGAAATAAAGGTGTTGCATTTACTATGCTTTTTCACACATTTAACACAGTTGTCTAAAGATAAGGTTAACACACAAGACAACTCTAAAGATTAGTAAGCGCTGTAGGGCCTTATCTTTATCTAGTAAAAAGAATTAAAATAATAAGCAACATAAGAATAATAAGATAAGCAGGACTAGCAAGCTATTTAGTATATAAAGAATAGATGTCTAGAACGCCTTCTAGCAGGTAGATGTACACCTTATAAATAAACTCTTACTAACATAGTTGTGTAAGCAGAGCGGTAAGGACGCTGCTAGGGAGGAGGGGCAGCGTGTTATAGTCTATAGTTGGACTAGCGTAACTCCACCAGCAGTGCTCTATAATCTAGCTAAATTAGAACAGGGCTTGCTTGCAGACTAATTAGAGGGCACAGAGGCAGCGCGGCTGCCTGCAATTACAGAAGAATGCGTTGTCTAATAGGGAAACAGGCCGCGTATTAGAGGGAGCTTAAGGGAGCTTAAGAAGCTCTCCTTAGCAGGCTCTTATAGACTTCTCCTACTCCCCTTAGCGCCCTAGCACATGTATATAGTTCCCACATTAAACAACCTTTAGAAGGTGTGTTTAACATTTAGTTTATTTATTACATAGACTAAGTAGCATTTAGCTTTCTAAAGAGCTGTAATACTATTTATATATTTTGCACTATATATACCTCTAACCCTGTCTAATAAGGACTGTTTAACCCTAGCCTCTCTACTGCCGCATATAGAGCAAACTATGATCTGGTCATTCTACATAAGCCTCTATTAGCCTAATAGCCTGTACGTAGGACTGTACACCCTACCGGATTGGCCCCTTCTATCTGTCCTATCATCCTCTAGGAATATCATCAGACCCGAGTGCTTCCCGAAGCAAGGATTGTAACATATAACCTTAAAAGTGCTGTTAGTAATTAAAGTGTCTATCTTTATATAGTTTAATTTTTTAAATAGTTTTTTAAGTATAGTAATTACACTGCCTATATAAAGCTTAATAAATAAAGCCTAATTATTTTTCTTTTTCTAGGTTAGAAATACCTAGTCTAGACTTTATATAAGTTTTCTTTGCCTTTTACTTTTTCTAGTATCTATATCTTCTCTTTACACTAGTGTAGCATTGCTATTCTAAGAGGCTTAGTTTATAGTAGGCTTTAGTTTTACCTCTGTAACATTTTTATAAAGCTATTCTTTTTTTTCTTTAAAAAATCTTTTTATATAAAGATTAGTTTATCTAAGTTATTTATTATAAGTAAGTTATCTTTCTTTTTTTTTATAGTATAGTTTAACCTGTGTATATTAGAGCCTTAGTAGGCTATTTTTTTTTAATAATAACATCTCTCTTTTTAATGCTCTTAATCTTATATAAGCTAGTCTAGCCTTTCTTCTCTTTTTATGCTATAATCTCTAAGCTAAAAAAAAAGTTAAGAACTTTATATGTTATAAAGCTATTATAAGTGTTAATTATATAATTAATGTTTACTTTTATATAGTCTTTTTAAAGTATTTTTATTACCTTTTATACTACACTTGCTTATGTAATAATGTTTAGTAATAGTAAAAAGCCTAAGTTAATTCTTAAGTATGCTTTAAAGACTAGCAGCGTAGGTACTAAACTATGTAAGCTAGCTATGTTGTTTAGAGCCTTAACTACTATTTATAAGATAGCTTTATTATTTATATAGTTACTTAGCTTAGTCTTTAGAATGTTAAACACTTATTAAAAAAGTGCATGTGTGCGCTTAACTTTTCTAACTACTTAATATACTTTTATAAATATTTACTTATATGTAGCTTTTATAATTTTTATATAAGCTTAAAAATCCTTTAAGGCAAAGTTTATACTAGGGTTATACATAATGTAGTCTAAGGGTTTTTAATAAGTGTTAATCTAGCATTTACATAGTGCATTTTAGGTATCTTATGTAGACATAAATTTTAGAAATGTAGTAGCCTAAAATAATATGTTTATATTAATAATATGTAAAATATTTCTATTATTAATTTATATAATATTAATAATAACTTTATAGTTAAAGTAAGTGTTATTTTTAATTATAAACTTAAATTTTTATAAAGCTTAGTTATATAATTAGTAAAAGTAGTAAAACTTTTTAATTTCTTCTAACACTGCAGCATTAATGTTATAGCTAGCGCTAGTTAGCATTTTCTAAAGTCTTTTTATATAAAGGTGTCTAAATTAGTAGTAAAAGTAGTAAAGTTTTAATTTAGTAAAAAAAAACATAATTTTTTTTTTACTAATATTAAAAAAAAAGTATTCTTATTTTTATATAATAAAAATAGTAGTTTTATTTTTATATATAATAACATTTAAAACATTATTAAAGTATACTTTAAGTTAGTTAGCATTTACTAGTAATAGTAAAAATAGTGTTAAAGTTTTTAAAATGTAGTATATAACTAGACTAATTAGGTTTTAGATTTATATAGTACTAATTAATTTTTTTTAGTGTCTAGCTTTTAAAGCTAATATTTATTTAGCTAAGTATTTAATTAATTTTTATATATAAGTTCTTTTATATATACACTTTAAGTTAAGACTTACTAATAGTAGAGATCTTTACTGCGCTTATATTTTATAGTTTACCTTAGTATACTATATAGTATTAGTTATTAAGGATAAACTACTTAGCATACTTTTTAGGTTTAATGCTGTAGATGTTCTCTTCTATTACATAGTATAAATAAGTAGTAAAGGTAAAGTAGTTAATAGCTTTTTTAATATTTTTACTTTTTTATTTTATTTTTTTAATATTATATAAATTATTTTTTAAAGTAACTTTTAAAGTCTTAGATGTACAAGGCAATAGCTTTATAAAATAAAGTATTATTATAAAAAGTTTTATATAAAGTAATGTACTAGTTCTTTACTTATATATAGTTATTATAAAAGTAGTTTAATAACTAACTTTTTTTATAGTAGATAAAGCACTTCTTTATCTATATATAGTTATCTCTAAATTATAGCTTAAACTTAGATAAAGATCTTCTATGTTATTCTTTTTTACATAGAGAAAAGCTTCTCTCTTATTATATAGACTCTTATTATGTAGAGTTATATTAGTAGTTTATTGTCACGATTATGCACAAGTAAGGTTATAGAGCTTCGCAGAGGTCTAGTTTAATTACTACGTGGGGTATTATAGTAGGTACAAGACGTTGTGTGAGGAACAGGAAAGTTTAGAAGGAAATTAGTAATTAAATACTTAGCTTAGAAGTCTAAGCGCTTTAAGTATAAATTAAGCCTATTTTAGGTTTAGTTAGTGTTAAAGCAGTTTATGCTTAAGTTTATGTCTGTGTTATGTTGTGTTTATGTTAGACGTGCACTAATAATACTCTAGTACGCGTCTAATACAGTTATGTCTAGGATCTAGAGAGGATACTGTGACAGTACCCCCCCTCTTATTAGGAAGGGAATCCTTCACATTAGTAGTTCTAGCATTAGGTTGTCTTTGTTAGGGTACAGGTTTAGTTTAGATAGGTATTAGGCGTAGAATTAGGTTACTGCAGAGTTCTCTTGCAGAGCTTCTGCAGGTTCCTACAACAGTTTGTTATATCTAGTCTATTTTATAAAGTATTTATAGGTATGTTTTTTCTTATTAAACTAGATCTATTTAACATCTTCTATAATATATTCTAGTTTATTATTTATAATAACAGGTTTAGGTAGCAGGTTTAGCTGTCTAGGTAGATAGTTAGATTTAGAGACTGCTTAGCGCAGCAATAATACGTAGAACACAGGGTGTATCTTTATGCTGTTAGGTAGGATTAATTAGTAAGCGTATAATAAGACTATATAGGCTACTGTAAAGGGGCTAAGGTTCTTCTAATTAAGTTTCTTTAATTATTAGTTTATTTAGATATTTCTAGCGTCTAGCTAGACCTTCTTGCCAGCTGCATACGCAGGGGCAGGGGTTTAAGATTAGTTTACATACTCTTGTTAAAAAGCTTAAGCCTATGTAAGCTTTTTATAAATATATTTAGATATATTTTAGATCTTATTAATAAGTCTGTTTGCGTCTATTACTTATATAAATTAATAAGTTAGTTAGGGGGTATTTATAAGTAGTTTAAATCCTATTTAGGGGTAGTATCTGTAGTTTACTAAGAATAAGGATACTTATGTTAATTTAGATGTTATGTTATTAGCTTTAAACTATGCTGTAGCTAACTATTTTACCTAGTTGTCTTACTAGTAGTTTGTGTACGCTTATAGGACTTATTTTATTACAGTGTTTACGTTCTTAGTCTAGCTGTTAGTCTCTAGGTAAAAAGCTGTAGATAAATAGAGGATAATTTAGAGCTATTTATAGAGTTTGTCCTAGAAGGCTAAGACAAACTGCGTACCTCTGTCTAATATAATTATGTTAGGCAGGCTATAGTAAACTTATACGTATTAGTAGAATAACTAGGCTATATTAGGGGCAGTTATAGAGGAACATAGTATTAAGTGTTAATACTTAGTTAAGTAATTAACAACTACTATAATATTTATGTACCCTTTAGATAGAGGTAAGTTTATAATAAAATTAATTAATATATCTTTTTAAGCTTATTTAGAGATTAAGAGTAGTTTAAGTAGGCTATTATACCTTTCTTAAAAGGCCTTTACTTTATAGTAAGTATAGCAACATGATACGTATTAGCGTACAGTATGGAACATGCGGGGCTAGTAGTACTCTCTCTGTAGTAGGTTGAGAGTCTTTCCTCTGCCTAGGTGTCCTCTAATAGGCAAGTTATGTACAATTTAGAGTAGTTTAATTCTTAGTTTATTAGAATTAGAGATTATAAGTTAGTTATAGTAATACAGCTTGCTATTTTAGTTTTTATAGTTAGCTAGTGTTACTTTCTTTAACTAACTAGCGCTGTTTTAGAGCAGGTTTAAAGTTTCTTAAATAAATTTATTATTTAGATACTTATTAGTAATAATTTAATTAATTATCTAATTTATTTTATTTAGGTTAAGGTCTAAAAATAGCTTAAGTTAAAGCAGAGTTTAGTGTTAAGCCTTTTATGCTTCTTCTTAAGCAGGGACGTCTTAGGATTGCCTTATAAGGGCATCTAGTTTCCCTCTGTTTTAACTAGAATAATAAGTAATCTTAAAATTAAAATAGGACAGGTATTTAGACTAACAGGCTTGTTAGTAGCTAAGTTATTTTATAGTTGCAAAGTACTGCAAGTTCTTATAGTTAGATAGAACCTGTATTAGATGTGCTGCACCTTCTAGTTTAGGTTGCTATTATTTAAAGCAGCGTACTATAGTAAGCAATTTCTTATTATAGATCTTATAATTGCTTTCTACAGAACTTATTCTTTTTAAGAAGTATGTAATAGGCTTAATAGTCCTGTCTAGCTTAGTCTAGGAGAGAACTCCTGCTACTATGTAGTCTAAGGCATTAGCTTTTATAAGTATTAGTAGTTTAGAGTTAAAGTAGTAGAGTATTAAAGCTTTAGTAAAGGCTTTCTTTAGCTAGTTAAAGAACTGTTAGTAATTTAAGTTAAAGTTAAATTAAACCTCTTTTTTAGTAAGTGTAATTATAGGGCTTACTAGCTGTAAGAAGTTGTTAATAAATTATTAGTAAAAGTTAGTAAATTTTATAAAGGCTTAATTATCTTTTACATTCTTTAAGTATTACTAATCTAGCACAGTCTAAACCTTAATAGGGTCTATTTAGATGCTATTTATAGAGATTACATATCCTAAATATATAACCTTTAATTAGTAGAACTTACATTTGTCTACATTAAGTTGCAGACCTGCTTCTTCTATAGCCTTTAGCACTAGGCGTACATGCTGTTTGTGCTCTAAAAGGCTATTGCTATAGATTAGAATATTATTAATATACGCAGTGCAGAACACGTCTAGGTAGGGTTAGAGCAAGTTGTTTACAAAATGTTAAAAAGTACTAGGCGTGTTAGCTAAGCTAAAGGGCATTACTAGGTACTTAAATAGTCTATATTAGGTCTAAAACACTGTTAGCTACTTATTACTCTTTGCTATCTTTAGCTTATTAAAGGCAGTAATAATATCTAACTTTGTAAAATACTTTGCTTTACTTAGTTAGCTTAGAGTTTCTTATAAAAAAGGAATTAAGTATTAGTTCTTAATAGTAACAGCATTTAGTCCTTAGTAGTTAACGCAAAATTAGAGCCTACCCCTAAGTTTCTTTATAAATAGTATAGGTAACACTACTAGTAAAAAGCTAGCTTAAATAAACTCTTTTTTTAGGTTCTTGTTAAGGTATTTTTAGAGCACTTTTAATTTATTTAGTAACATCTTATACAGTAGCCTATAACTAGGTTGTTTGCTAGGCTTAAGGGTTATCTAGTAATTATATAGATGTTGTATTAAAAGCTTATTAGACTTGTCTTAGAAAAAGACATGTAATAGGTTGTAGTAGTCTTAAGGGACTATTATTTTTAAGTTAGTGTGTTTTTAAGAAGCTAAAGCTTAGTTTATATTAGAAATTATAACTGCGTAGATTTTATAATCTAGTTGTTAAGCTAGGGTCACAAATAGGGCAGGTTCTATGTAGCAGATGTCTATCTGCTGTTTAAGTCCTAGTTTGTGTCTAAATTAAGTAGGTAAAAGTTCTTTAAAAGCTTTTTTTTCTTTAAGTTTAAGTAGTTATTAAATTATTTTATATAGCCTATCTTAGTAAAAGGCCTAGCTTGTTAGCCTTACTTAAGTAGTTCTTCTCTAGGTTATTAGAGAGTAGGTCTAGAGACCTTCTATATTAAGTGCTATTTAGGTGTTGTTTAGATGTAAGTGTAAGCATACATCTTAGCATTAAAAAGAGTTAAAGTTTAGAACTTACTTTTAGTAATTAAAGGCAACCTTATGCTAATACAGCTATAGTTATTCTAGAATTAGGTTATAACATTCTGTGTTTATTACATAGAGTTTAATCTACTCTTTGTAGTGTTAGTAAGTAATTATAATAGTTATAGTATAAAAGATAGAACTTTTTTTAAGTTGTTTTCTATTAAATCTAGTTAAGTAAATTGTTTAGGTAAGTAGTGTTAATTAGAGATTTAGTTTGTGCGCTAGTTCTCTATTAATGTAACCTATGCTGTTTACTTCTAAGTTAATAAAAGCCTGTATTAGAGCTAATATAGTTCCTTGTTATAAATATATAGGAATATTAACTTAGTACTTTTAGTTATTAGTAGGGGACTTAGCCTATAGGTTAGCAGAGATCTAGTGTTAAATTAGTCCTAGAGGGCAACTTAGCCCTAGGACAAGCCTTTTTGCAGGCTTCTACTGCTATAGCTGCAGCTATGTTAAGAGTAGCAAGAGAGATTAGGGCTTAAATACAAGTTAAAGCTTTTGCAGGAATAAGATTAAAATAGTAAGAATCTTTAATAAGTACTAGCAGCGCTACTTGCGTAGACTTAAAGAAAGAGAATAAAGCAGTTTTAAAAAATATAACTATGCTTACTACACTTAAAATATTAACTTTTTTTTTTATAATCTTTACGCTTTCTAGAACTAACTAGAGCATAATTTAAATTAATTTTTATTATGTTAGGGTCCTTATTTACAACTGCGCTAGTTTAGGGGCGTATTAGGGCTTGTACAGGGAGGAACTTTATGTTATTATTATAGGTAGTAATTAGGTTTGCATACGCGTTAAGGTTGTTTAGAAGGGGTTCTCCTACTATAGCGCGTTGCAGTTTAGTTAAGAGGGAGTTATATAGGGCTGTAATTAGACCTATTTTATTTAGGCCTATATTAAATGCAAGTTAGTAGAACTTAGTAAAGTGTAAGGTAAAGCTTTTCTTTCTTTGTTATAAAGTGTTTAGGTAACTTAGGGCTATTAACTTTTTATTTAGGTCTCTATAAGTTACTTATAAGAACGCTATAAATTAGTCTAGGTTAATAATATCTTTATTTATTAGTAAGTTAATTAAGGCTGTTATGTTATAGTTAAGTTAAAAGTAAGCATATAGTAACTAAGAGTGTTTAGAAGGGAATTAGTCTGTGTTTCCTTTAAGTTTGTATTAGAGCTTATGTAGAAAGGAAAGTAGGTCTTTCTGTTTTCTGTTAAACAGTAGGGGATTAAGGAGTTAGTTAGATTTTATTACTAGGTTAAAAGGGTTACAGGTTATAGGCAGTGTTAGGCAGGAGAGAGTTAAGCTATCTCTAGACTTTTAGGTAAGCTTTAAGGCTAGTAAGTTCTTAGTTCCTACTACTATAATAGAAGTTAAGGCAGAAACAGACTGCTTAATAGTGTAAAGCTGTTCTTTAAAGTCCTTTTAAAAAGCTTTAAAGCTTATAATATAGCAGCTTTCTTATAAAGTAAGCGCTTTTTAAAAGGCTTTTTAGCTTACTTTAATAGCTTAGAGTTGTATAAGTACTAAGCTTATTAGATTAGATTTAGAGGCTATTCTTAGCTAGGGTTTTAACACAACGTAATGTTATAATTATGCATAAGTAAGGTTATAGAGCTTTACAGAGGTCTAGTTTAATTACTACGTAGAGTATTATAGTAAGTATAAGATGTTGTGTAAGGAATAAGAAAGTTTAAAAGAAAATTAGCAATTAAATACTTAGCTTAAAAGTCTAAGCGCTTTAGGTATAAATTAAGCCTGTTTTAGGTTTAGTTAGTGTTAAGGCAGTTTATGCTTAAGTTTATGTCTGTGTTGTGTTGTGTTTGTGTTAGACGTGCACTAATAATACTCTAGTACGCGTCCAATACGGTTATGTCTGGGATCCGGGGAGGATACCGTGACATTTATATAGTATGCATTAAGCAGTTTTTAGAGGTATTAGTTTACTTTTTAGTCTATAGTAACTTAAAGTAATACTTATAAGTTCCTAAATAAGGCTTTACATAAGGGCTTAATAGTAAACATAGTATATTCTAGTTTTAGTTATTCTTAATAGGCTTATATAATAGTAGTGTGTAGTAGAACATTTTTTTAAAATTTTATTTTTAGTGCTTTTTATATAAGTGTAAGCTTATTAATTATTATTTTAAAAACTTTATATAAACTTTTATTAAAGTTTTTTTATTAGTATTATATAAAAGTTATTATTATCTAGTTTATCTAGTACTAACGTACCTAACGGGTTGGCCGGCCACACAGGTTGGCCGGCCACTTTTGCTAAGCCCCCACTAAACTCTACCTATCTACATAATGCCTTAACAACAACACTAGATTAAATCTTCTAAAGAATGTTAGATACAGCTTGCTCTTTAGGCTTTTAAATAAGACTTAAAACTCTTCTTAGAACGCGCTGCAGCTATCTATAATGTCTCTTACACAACACTAAGCAATTAACGCGCTAGACAGCCTTTATAAGTAGAATGCTAGCTTAAATTAAGAAATCTAACTAAGCTTAAAAAGAAGGTAGTTGTTAAGTATATACTTAAGCTTATTACACATAAATTTCTTCTTAGGCTTGCAGCTATAGCTAATATAGCTAATTCCTTACCTGCAGAGTGTAATCTAGGCTAAGTTAGCTTAAACTAGACTAGTATATAAGTTAAGCACTGCCCTAAGTTTATAATAAAGTTTAATTATAAGTATAATTATAAGAGAGTGCTTTATAAGAATCTAGAGGTTATCTAAGGCTAGTTTTGCCTAGTAGCTAACATAAAAGCTAAGTACAGTATCTAGAATAAAGATAGGTATAACTTTAATAAGTTAAGCTTTATAATAGGCTAGATATTAACTAGAGTAGTTATTACAGCTTTAAAGAGATAAAAACAGCTAAAGGTAATATAGTAAAGTAATAAAAAGTAAACAATAGTTATTTAAAGCATTAACATAATAAAGTAGGCTATAAGATTATAAAGCTTTAAGTAGTAAATAAAGCTGCTACATAATATAAATTATATAAAAGAAAGCAGATTTAGGCAAAAAAAACTTTAATAGTTAAGAATAAAGCTTATCTAACTGCTCTAAAGGAGTTTAGAGCGCGTAGTAATAAAAAGAAGCTAAAGACGTAAGTGCGCGCTAAAGAAGGTAAGCTAAGTTAAAGGCAATGCAAGTAGTGTAATTAGACTAGGCATAACTTGCGTACATGTAAGTAAGTAGTAGAAGTAGACTCTAAATAATATCTTATGTTGTATTACTTTATATAGGGCTAAAGTAGGCTGTTTTGCAAGAGAATAGGGTGGTTTTAGTAGGGGCTTAGCAAAAATGGCCGGCCAACCCGTGTGGCCGGCCAACCTGTTAGGTACGTTAGCTATAGTTTATATTAGTGTTAAAGTAACTACTTAAAGTGTTATATAAATGCTTTTAGTTATGTCTAGGGCTTATATTATACATATAGTACATATTTACATAACTTTTTAAAATATCTAAAAAAATATCTATATACTAAGTTTTTTAAATATCTAGCTATTAACATAGATTAATAAAAATCTTTATTTTATTTATAAAAATATTATATAGTTAACTTATATAGTTATTATTTTTTTATACTTTTTAAAATTATATAATTTTATTTACTAAAAGTTTTTTTTAATAGTTTTTTTAAGAGTAGAAGTTTATATAAGTTATAATATAGTATAGATTATATAAGTAGTATTAGTAGTGTATACACTACTATAGGCAGTAGTGTGTATAATTAAGGGTGTAGAGCAGGTGTTAGGTAGAGTAGCATGTATTATTTGTATAGTAATTAGTGTAGTACTAGCTAAAGTGTAAAAGTAAGTAATGCTAGTATATTTAGTATTATTAGTAGCATTATGTTTAGTCTACTTCTATGTAAAGCTTTTTTAGTATAATTACTTTTTTTATGCTATATTATATAGCTTTTAGGCTTAAGTACTTTTATTACTTAGATATAGTGCAATTTCTTTTATCTTTTAGCACTTATATAAGCTCTTTTTTAAATATACAGCTAAGTGCTAAGAAGTTTTATAGTATTTATATTTTAAAATTTTTTATATATAAACTTAAAAAAGTAGCGCCTTTTTAAGTTATTATATATAAATTAGTAATTATATAACTTATATATAATTAAATTTATAAGCTTATTAAAGCTTTTAATATGTTAATTTTATTATTCTAGTACTTTAGGCTAGTTTTATTCTGTAGTGTTACTTTTAATATCCTTATATCTTTTATAAGTTATTTATATAATAGACATTATTTCTTTTTTTTATTATTATATAAAGTTATTAGTTGCTAGTAAAATTTTATTATAATAGTATAGTTAATTACTTTTTTAGTAGATTATATAGGTACTGCTGTTATCTAGCTGCTAGGTTATGCAGCTTTAATAGCTTTAGTGTGCGTCTTACACTATCTCCTTCTTACTTTATACAGTAGCAGAGCTTGCTGTATAATATAAAGAATTAATCTACTATTCTAAAAAATAAGTAACTAAATAAAGTACTTTATAAAGTGTAAGTGCTTTATTAATACTTTTTTTAAAAAATAAGTAATAAAATAAAGTACTTTATAAAGTGTAAGTACTTTATTATTACTTTTACTAATTTATAGTTAATTAAATTAACTACTAATTAGTGTTAAATAAGCTCTAATAGCTAGCTGCTTATAGTATAAGCGCTTAAGTAGTAAAAGTAAGAGTAGTGTATAGTGTGCATAGTGTATAAAGTAAGTAAGGTAAAAGTAACATGTTTTTAGTTTTATTACTCTTATCTTTCCTTTATTTAGAGGAAAAGAGGGATATTTAGATGTTTGCGCATAGAGGTTTACGCACAAGCATTATGTAACATAGATACGTGATCCTGCTCGTGCGCGATCGCTTGTATCCAGGCCGCAACGCTGCTGCTGTGTACAGACATAAAGTATATTAAAACAGAGTAAATAGCAGAGGAGTTAACTAAAGTTAAAGGTTTAAATAAATAAATAAAATAAAGTTGTAAAAGTTAAAGTAAACTAATTAATATTTACATAAATAAAAAAAGTAAGTGTAGATAGTTATTAAAAAAAATATAACTAATTAAAATAAAATTAAACATAATTAAATATAAAAAGGTAAAAGATATAGTTTATATTTATTAGTAATAAAAAATTACTCTCTATAAGCATTATACTATACTCTTTATATTAGTAAGTTAGAATTAATTTTTTAAAAAGCGCATTATTTTTTCTAGAATAATTTAGTAATAATAAAAAAAATATAAATAAATAACTCTTCTATACTACTAATAATGTTTATATAGAGCACTGTGTTAGTTCGTTGCAAAGTTAGATAATAAGTAATAAGTTTAACATTTCTTATAGTAAGGCTAGAAAGACATATTAAGCCTAAGTAATAGTGTTAGTAGATATCTATAAATATCTAGCTAGAATTAGATAGATATAACTGTAAAAAAAAGAATAGTACTAGAATATAAACACTAACACACTAATTCTAGCTTAGCAACACCTGTAAACTATAAATAGTAATAAAAAGGTAAACTTTAGCCTACTAATAATAAAACATAGCATTATAATATTACATTAAACTATCTAAAATATAGTAATAAACCTAGTAAAATATATTTATTTGCTTTAAAAATTAAAAGAATTGATAGTAGTAGTAAAAAGTTTTAGTTATAGGCTAATTAGAAATTAATCTAGCTGTTTTTTAAACTAATAAGAGAAAAGGCTTGGCAAGATGTACCGTGATTAATAGAGATTTGAAAGGTGTTCCACCTAGATCCTACAGCTAGCTAGAGCCTTAGCGGAATTAAAAACAATAGGCTTAGCATACAGATACGCCTTTTAAAAGTCTTTGCCCACGCTAAGGCACTAAAAAAGCTATATTTCAAATTAGGCGAACAAGCAAATGCCTTCTCTAGATGTAATCTCTCTCTCTTTGTACTCATTACCACCTTTAAGCCTAATAAACTTCTAGCTATGCTTGCTAGCAAGGTTAGCACATGTCTTCTCACAGCTATATCAGTCAACGCGTACCTTCTAGGTGAGAGATTGCTAAACCTCGCTTGTCTACTTATTTAGACAGCTGGATTAGAGAGCATCTTTAAGATATTTGTCTTTTAAAATAAGAGAGACAGCGTTAGAATTAAACTTACGCTTAATTGCTTAGTTGTAGATGCTATTAATACTGCGCTTTAGTAGTCTAGTAATTAAGACAACCTGTTAGGTAGTTTTGCCTACAGATGGCAATTTAAAGGCAACAACTAAAGCTTAAGTAGCGATATTGTGATTAGGCGCTATGTAGAGATAAAATAAATTATAGTATAGCTAGAAATCTCTTAAAATTTAATCTAAATTAGGGATTAAGAATCTCTAAGGTTTGCGCTAAGATTGTAGCGTTTTTGGAGCAGGCAAAGACTTTTAAAAGGCTTATCTGTATAATTGTAACAATTCTCATGAATCGTTCCATCTTGGCTGGCCCGGAACCTCCGGAAGGCCCTCGTATCGGCCCCTACCCTGCCCTGCCCCCTGCTGTTACCCCTATTCCCCTAAGTATTTAGTCGCACCTCCCCTATAGCTAGCTTAGTAGTTTTCTAATATCCTCTGTACAAGGCCTATAGGTGTTAATAGAATTCCAGGTCATTAAGTCCCCACGCACTCCTATATGCCTCTAAGTGGGTTCCTACTGCATTTAGACCTATTGTCTTGCCTGCGCTGTTACATTATATTAGAAAACTTGCTTTTGCTAGTAACAGCCTTATTATAATATTACAAAGATTGTTTGTTTAACTATGTCTAAGCCTAAGACATGTCTAATTTAGTTTAAGTTGTAATCTTTACATACTATTATATTAAACTACTTAGTTATATAGACAGGATACTAGAAACCTTCTATTACCTAAAGCCTTTAGGTTTAGAACTTCCTATCCCCTGTAATTAGAATTGTCTTTAGAAAAGTTATGTAGAGTGTGTTAAGGTAGAAACTTAGAGACTACTAATAACCTATTAAAATTAGAGGCAACTGCTAATGTCTAACTAACTAGCCCTTAATTCTAAAATTAAATTACACTCTAGCTAAGTAGAATCTAAAGCTATACTCCTATCTAATTTAAAGTTAACCTCTAGCAGCATATCTATTAATAATTAGATTACTTAACTATAAGCGTAACTTAAGCAGCTAATTTAGCTAAGAACTACTAGTTAACTTTTACTAACTACTAAATTACTATAACAATCCTCATGAATCGTTCCATCTCGGGCGGCCTAGAACCTCTGGAAGACCCTTGTATCAGCCTCGACCCTGACCTGGCCCTAGCTCTGCCCAGCCCTCTGCTGTTACCTCTATTCCCTTATGTATTTAGTTGCACCTCTCCCCCTTAGCTAGCTTAGTAGTTTTCTAATATCCTCTGTACAAGGCCTATAGGTGTTAATGGCATTCCTAGGTTCTAAGTCCCCACGCACACCTATATGCCTCTAAGTGGATTCCTACTGCATTTAGACCTATTGTCTTGCCTACGCTGTTACAATTACCTCTAATAACGCCTGTACTACTTTTGCTACTCTAAGTGCAAGAGACTTTTTAGACACTCTTTAGACTTGTTAAATTTACTTTACTAAACATATGCTTAAGATTAAGATATTTACAGACAGTAAAGAACTTATATTTAAATAATAGTAAGCCTTTATTATAGACAGACTTAACGTTAATTTAGATTACTATTAGAGTAAGCCCATACACATAGCGTTAATATAGAGACACATAGCTAGTATTACAAAGGATTATCTAGAGCTAGGATATCTAGCTAAATTAAACTAGTTTTAGTTTAAAAGTGTAGAAGATATAATAAAGCTTTTATAAGCTTATTTTATTACTAGCTAAAAAGAAACTAGGGCGTAATAAGCATTTTAGACTCTTAAGATAAATAAAGAAGAGTTATTTTCTATATTTAAAGCGCGCTTTATTAGTGCAGCTATTAAGAGAATAGTATCCTAGTTAGATTAGTTCTTTTACCTATAAAAGAAGCTTTATTCTAGCCTGTAGATACTAAACTATAGTTTTAAACATACCTAGGTAAACTTCTTTAAAGCTATAGTAGCCTACCTTATAGCGTACAATTTAGAGAGGAGGATCTATAAGAAGAACCTAGTTATCCTATTGTCAGATATGCGCACCTACTGTCAAGACAGGAGGAACGCTTGACGAAAGCTGCTACATAGTACGAGCAATAAGCTCGAACAGTATGTTGCTGCAAATTGCTGCATGTTGCAGCAAATTGCAGCATTTTGCAGCATGTTGCAGCATGTTGCAGCATTTTACAGCATTTTGCAGCATGTTGCAGCATTTTGCAGCATTTTGCAGCATTTTGCAGCAAATTGCAGCATGTTGCAAGCTGGTCGCGCATAGGGCAAGTGCGCGAGGGACTCGGATCGGCAAAACAAAAAGCCGAGCAACACGAGTAGAGCAGAAAAAGGATCGATAAATCAAGACAATAAATCATCATCCCATACATCATATCCAAACCCATCATTCATCTCAGGAAGCCTAGAAACAGTGCTTCAATCTGACACCTATCTAAATTATCTCTAACTACTAAATTTACCTCTACTACTCTAATAATTAATAACTGCACAGATAGCAAGGAACAAATAGTAAGCCTTAATTATTAATAGGCTAGGCATCTATACAGATTACTATTAGAGCGGGTGTGCACGCATAGCGTTTAGTTTTAGAGGACACTACTAGCAGTGCAAAGGAATACTTAGAGCAAGGACACCTAGTTAAATCAGACTAGTTTTAGTTTAAGAAAGTAAAGAATATAATAGCAATACTTCTACTCTAATTACTGCTAATAAGGACTATTAGTCTACAAAGGGGGGAGTAGTGTAACAATTCTTATAAATTGTTCTATCTTAGGCGGCCTAGAACCTCTAGAAGGCCCTTGTATTAGCTCTGCCCCTGCCCTGCCCCCTGCTGTTACCCCTATTCCCCCAAGTATTTAGTCGCACCTCCCCTGTAGCTAGCTTAGTAGTTTTCTGATATCCTCTGTACAAGGCCTATAGGTGTCAATAGAATTCCCAGGTCATTGAGTCCCCACGCACTCCCATATGCCTCTGAGTGGATTCCTACCGCATTCGGACCCATTGTCTTGCCTGCGCCGTTACAATAATGATGTCGGCGTCATGGTCAATTCTAAAACCGTTTGAGAGGCTAAGCAATGAAATCGGCAATTGCGCCGAGATCTTCCGCACCACCCTCTGGTGTGTGATAGGGATCAAACGAGATGTCGGAGGTTGCATGTATTCATATATCCTTTTGTGCTGAAGGGCCGATACCCCCCGTACTTAACCCTAGTCGTAGATGGTGTTAGCAAGCGGATGAACGTGTTTGCCGGGTCGCAAGGGGAATTCGAACATCAAAACATGACAGACGAGAGAACAGAGGAAGTTATTTCGGTATCGTGACAAAATTTTAGAGTAGTCGTTGAAAGCCCTAGAACAGTGATGGATGCGCCGGCCACGAGGAAGGAACAGAAGTTATGCCGCGGGGAAAGTGAGAAAATGGTTGACCATTCTGAGGCAATCATTCCTCACATGGTCTTAACCCCTTGCTGAATTGCTCTATACGTCTCCATCTAATAACCTCTCGAGCCATCAAAGGCGGATGCATGAAGATCGCTGAAGATGTAGTCGGCCGCCCTACCCTTCGGCAACAGGAAATAGCTCATACAGAGATATCGTAAGGGTCATGGACGTGTTGGCCTGTGGGCTTGTGAAGGTCAACCCTTGATTCGAGTCGTGGCCTACCATAACGTAGAGATCGCGATCAAAGCGACTCTCTTTCAAGCGAGTCCTTGGAATAGCCGGGGCGATATCTCCATCTATGATTGGACCGTAGAGATTGCAGCCATATAGCGTGTTGTCAATTTGATGTATATATACTAGAATGAGGGCTACTGAAGTGAGGTTTCGCGGCTCTTCTATATTTGACGCCTAACGATTGAATGAATTTCTGGAGGAGCTGCGCCGGAATACTAGAGGTTGTTCGGATGTGAAACAGCAGCGAAAAGGGATGCCTTCTGAAATAGTCGATGCTCCTTCTCAACTCGCGCTCCACTAAATGCCGTAATATGGTGTATTACCGAGCCAGCGTCAGCGGATTTACCGAGAACTGTTACCCGATGCTTATCTCCACCGAAACGGTGGATGTTGTCGCCCACCCATTGAGAGGTGAGCCTCTAGTCATAAAGTGCAACATTTGCGTATTTGCCAGCCTGGATAGTGAGCCCTCCACTCTAGCTAAACGTCCCGAGATGATATTTGATTGCAACCCACAGCATTTGGTCATTGCTAGCGTCGAAGAAAGTTACTGGGCCGAACTTGCCTTGGCCGATTTCTCCCCTGCGACATATCCGCCTCCGAAGATATTCGATCATTGCCATTAGTCAAAATATTGACGATTGAGAATGTGACATTCATAGTTGAGAACAGTAGCCTCCGAAGTCCCTCAAATAACTGTTTCGGAACGATGACATCCGAGAAAGGACAATCCTCGGTCATTCGCGGATTATAGCTCACGGTCGGGGGAAGCTTAGGAATGGAGTCCGCCATAGCACTGTAACTAAAAGGGGATTCGAGAAGATATAAGGAACAAATGAAGTAGCAATTAGATGCCAAGACACTGATGCTTAAGGACAGATACGACCAATGGATCCATTATTGATCTCTGTGGAAATACCAGTGGGAGTCTGTTTGCAGTAGTCGCGCATGGCTCACACGATAGTCGCATGTTACCAAGACTTACCCTTTTTCTTGCATATATATAGACCACTAGGTACACTCTTTTAGCAATCAACTTAGTTCCTCATCTCTGCGCTTACTAAAAGCATCACAAAGTCACTGGTGATCTGAGCCGAAGCGTTTTGATGGAAGGCTGAGCATAGCGGATATTCGAGAAGCTATAGTATCCAATGGTGGCCTTCAGGATATTAGCTAAGAACTGGGGCCTGTGCTAACATGACTGAGATTAGATTTTCGTTGCTCACGTTGAAGATGATGGCTTGGTGTTGAGGAATACGAAAACATTACGGCAGGAGATAGGAAGAGATGATTATAAAGTAGTTTTGGAAATGTGACCTCGGAGAGACGACCTGGGGACAAATTCTCCTCCTAAATATCCTGGAGATTTCTACGTTCCGCAGGACTTCTCTGATGCTGTATCCGGTCTTCCTTTTTAGGAGATCGTTGGCAAGGTTCATCGGGATTATTCCTAATTTGTGTGATTTAGTCGCTAGGTTTGCTGTATTAGGATAGGAATATATGGCGATGTTGTAGCTAGAAACAGGAGAATAGTTCCGCGGGGTGCATCGATGGTCGCATGTGATATGTGGAAGATGGAAGCAAATGCTGGAGTGTTGAAATCGGGCTTTCCTGAGCTGCCTAGGTGGGGAATCGACGACGTCAGCCTTAAACGCAAAAGCAAGGTCCAGCAACCTACGCTCACTTTTAATCCTCCCTTATCCTTTAATCTTCTCCTTCCCTAGCCATCACACCGGTCATAACACTACCCTTACCTTTCTAAGGTTTCCCCTTTCCGTTTGCTAGGTCAAGACTTCTGTATCTTCGTGCATGTAAGACAGGGGGCACGATAAAAGACCTGGAGCCAACGCCAAGGGAACTGGCCTGGGGACGATTCTCTCCCGCCCAAAAATACTCCGCACAAGCATTGTTGCCTCTGGTAGATGCTCCACGGTGGTTACTAAAATGGTTCCGACGTATCGGGAGGTCCTCCATCGATCTTGGCTCCTCACTTTCCTCACATCTCACAGCAGATTCACTAATATTATCTAAAGATTCGATGTATTGAGGTAGTGAAGATACATTCATAAAAAGGAAGCATGGGAGCGTGGTGGGTATCAATAAGGTTCGTGAGCCATCTGCGTTACACCTTCATCTTTTGGGTCCTTCTCTTTTTGAACGGCCTTCCTTCAATACCCCTCTTTCCGAAAGCCTCGTGTCCCAGTAGACCAAGTATATTCTCATCCTAATAACAGCTTTCAAGGTCGCTAGAAAATTAAGCAAGTCCCCGTAACGAATGGTGCGAGTCGTGCTTGGCCAGCAAGGTGACCGCTGTGTCCGCAGCTGCTTGACGCTATTGCTTTCGGGGCTCGACGTCAGAATTCATATCTGAGTGGCAGTCATGAAAGCTGGCATATGTAACCAGCCACAACTAGATCGGGTATCGTGAGGACGTGAGCGGTAGGAGCTGCGGAAAGATGATGACAACGGCCTTACAGCCGTCTCCAGACGCCGTATTTCATCTCAGGGTGAGTGTAGAGATAGACTAATGCGACCATGAGGTATTTTTGATCAAAGCTGATTGGGGAATTCCGGTCTTCTTAGAAACCTGTTGCTGGCATGACCGATGGTGGTTGCCAGTTCAGCCTTGGTGAATGGCTCACCCGCTTTTGGAACTGTCAACGACGTGAACCGTTTCGATATGAGCTAGATGCGACGTTGAATGGGAGAGCTCCTTCAGGTCAGAAGCCGTCGTCGACGGCCCGGTCTTCTAACTTTGCTGTCTTTCTCGACATCCAAGAAGTCTCTCTTTTCCACCCCGGCGTTTTCTCCGCCACTCCTTGCACATGTTGTCTGATACATAGCCAAACACTCATCAATACATTGGTCATATTCTTCAGTCGGGTTGAATGTCGCGCGGTCCAGGAACGACTTCCGACATTCGTCCAGGCAGGGCTCAGCTTTCAAGTGAAGAGCACAGCAGATGTTATCTCCAATAACCTTGGTACAGAAGCTCGCCGGCGGCGATGACTTCTGGAGGCTCGATACGATAGATGAAGTGATGAAGTCCGTTGTTGAAGAAAGATACGGCATTATTCTGTAGTAGAAGGCTGCGAGCCCGAGGAAGAACAGGACGGCGACAACGCCACCTCGTGGCGTCTTCATGGTTGGGTTGGGTCGAAGCACAGAAATTTGATCTCAACTTTGCAGAATCGTGAAGGAAGAACGCTGGATTCGGAAGCAAACGTGAAGCCGCTAGATCTGGGAATGAGGTAGTTTTGAGGGATGCGTGGCTTGCGGGGAAATGATGCGGCTGAGGCAAGAGAAATCAGACGACAAGACCAGAAGAAAGTCACGAAGCGTTTCAGGATTTAAGGTACCGAAGCACCTGCAGATTCGTAAAACACTTCGGCCTTCTAAGCCCCCTCCTATGTATGCCATAGGAATTGAACTCCACCCCGGTAAGCCGGCATGGCTCGAACTATCTCTAAAACTTGGCGATTCTGACACTGCTGCATCAAACCTGATATCACTGTCCAACTCAAAATGACTTCAGACTACATGGTAATTCGCCAGTAACGAATAGGTTCGAACTTTTCGTGCCTCACACCCGTATCCGGAATCCAACATTTCGTATTTGGAAAAGCAAATTCACCGAAGGAACCAGGTCGACCAATCGGAAACTAGTGTGAAGGTTTTAGGTTGGGGCCGTAACCCGACACCCAGGCTCTCTCTCTTAAGTCCGAGTGGAATTGCTATTTCTGTCCCACTTCAGGACTGGGGTTCTCTCGCGAAATTGCTCGAAAGCGAACAGCAAGGCCTCTTGTTCGCGAGATTATGGCTGTGCGACGGTGGCTGCGCTCGCAATATGACGCAGGGTTTCGGCAGGAAGCGACGATCCATGAAGCGAAAGAGGACCCGAAGTTTAACGGCTATCGAGTCGTGGACAGGAGCATGCTCGCCAATTTGTTTAAGAGGTTCCTTTCAAAGTGGACTTTGCAACCATGGAAGCCGCCTTCGTAAGAGTCTCGAGGTCCGCAAGCCGAGGGAATATGGAGGAGTGTCTACGGATTAGAGAGAGGATGGTCATCATCAAGAGGGATTGGTAGAGCAATTACCAACAGGCGCAATGCACTCCGAAAGAAGAAAATACGCATCCTAGGAACTGGAAAAGCGAATGACATCCATGAGACCGCTTCCTGGGCCGTGAGAATATCTTGATCACGTGTGCGCCGCGATCTTCCAGGGCTGCTCCTGGTCGCAGTGGGCTGGATCGATCTGTACCGGGATGTGAACACGGACCTATAAACCTCAGGTGAGTTTAAGTGCATTTGTCTATTCCTCTTTGAATTTTGCAGTCCTCTTTTTTGTCAGGTAATTAGGGCTGGAATCAGCAATTTCCAATCTGGAAGGACCAAGGTCACACCACAGTTGCGCTATCACTAGAAGGATTGAAGAGGCCTCCAGAGTGCAATTTACTCTATCCGGTGACACCGGCTGCATTCGGATACCTCAACTGCCCACTTCTGGGCTAACCCGGCAAGGGCCATTCCTTCGTTTTGTTTGATTTGAAACCCAATCGCGACTTTTCCCCGACAATTAGACTGCCATCTCCAATTGCTTCTAGCACCCCCTCTCGAATTCGTCAACGTGCTGCTCAGCGCATCTAAATCATTGAATCAAGGTTCCATCTCCATGTGTCTGTATTAGGTAATATGCTGGTACCGGACCCGTCTAAACTCTCTCTGTTGAAGTCCTTCATTCAGAAGAAGTCATCACTTAGAAATCTGACGTGAGAAATGTTGCTTCTTCTTTGTCCCCCCTTCAACGATATTCGAACACTTGCAGGCAAGAGAGTGGCTTTTAGTATTTTGCCAAGCACTAATTTGATCGACCATCTCTGTTTCGTTGTACCTCTTTTTCTTCGCGTTAATCACATTCCCAGCCGGAAGCTCTGCGGTTGCCCTGAAATGGATGTTGAACCTAACTTTCTTTCCGGGGTCCTCTCCATGCAGCACATCCATCCTTGCGTTCTTGCAATACTAATTACCAATGGAATAATCGACCCCAATGAAGGTTTCGGACGACATGCATCGGATTTGAGATATTATGCAGCTTACTTCAGTGAACTTATTTATGACCAATAAAGAGTTAGTAGTGGAAGTAGTTCTCAATTGGTGTCTAGAAACGTTCCGGCGCTGCGCTCGACGATTGCTACGTAGGCTTCGAAACAGCCAGAGACCCAGTTACACCTCCGCCTTATCCTCCCACTGCCCGGGCGTCCTTTTTAAGCCTTGTTTACTCTCCAACTCCTCGTCAATCCCCAGCTCCCGCGTGAATAAACTCACCAAAAGGGCCAATCCCGCCAAGCTGGCCATCACAGCCCAAACCATCTTCAAACTGTCTGCGTAGCCTTTTTCTAATGCCTCTCTCACGCCGTTCCTATCTTCCATGTCCATTGCTTTCATGAGCTCAATCAGGCTGGCGGCATCGTTTGCGTACTTAGTTGCGACCCCCGCTACCGCCGGAAAAGCCAACAGTTTTCGCTTAAGCTGTGTTTGGAAGATCGAACCGCCGACAGCTACGCCAATACCTTGACCGAAAGCGCGGATGAAGTTGTACATAGCTGCAGCATCAGCAACATCTTTTTGACCAGCCGCTGCCTGAGTCGCATACTCAAGCCCTGGAAATAACAGCCCGATTCCAATACCTGGTATCAGGTTTATTCCAACCCACATCTTGGTGGAGGTGTTCTCGTCAAGCAGCCACATCACCCCAAGGCCGAGAATGGCGAGCGACCACCCAAGCCAGATACACCATCTATAAACCCCAACCTTAGAGATTGCGATTCCTGCGATGAACGCTACTGGAGCGACGGTCAGTGTCTCGGGGAGAATGGCCAAGCCAGCACGGAGAGGAGACAGGGAGTGACAAGCTTCGTAATAAAGAGGAAGGTAGTAGAGTAGGCACCACAGGATTATTCCTTGGATCAGTATGCCAAAGTAAGATGCTGCCGCTGTACGGTTACTGAAGATTTGCATCTTAATCAAGGGATTGGGGTGTTGGGTGTATATCTCGTACGCTATCCAGCCTACGAAACCAATCAAGCCGAGGAGGAGAGGAAGAAGAGTGCGGAAGTTTGACCAGGAGTATTGGATGCCTCCCCAAGTAACCGGCATCAGGATGGCAGTCGTTGATCCTGTGAGTAAGACCGCACCTATCCAATCCACGCTCTTGAGTTTCTCTTTCACACTAAATCCATGCATAGGCTTCTGGAGACGAAGCACAACTGGGAGTATGACAAGCCCCACGACCGCGATTGGAATGTTGAGCCAGAATATCCAGCGCCAGCCACCGTATCCTCCTTTCTCTCCTCCATTCATCTCGTGTGCAGACTTCGAACCTGCAAAGACACCACCAACCAATGGCCCACAGACACTACCGACCGCCCATGTTGCGCTCATGTATCCGTAGAAACTCCCTCGTTCTCGTAATGGCACAAGATCGGTAATCACCACCTCGGAAAGAACGATGAGACCGCCGGCGCCAACACCCTGCACCGTTCGCCCGAGAATGAGGACTGTGAAGGAGGCTGATAAGGCGGCTGTTATACATCCCGCTGTGAAGACTACTAGAGAGAACAGAATCAGAGGAAGGCGACCGAAGATATGGGATAATGAACTGAGGGTGGGTTGGAAGACGGTGGAGGACAGGAGGAACGAAGTTCCAGCCCAGAACGTTGTCAGGGCTGTTCCATGAAGGGAGCTGGATATAACCTGTGTGGTTAAAGTAAGTATATGGTCGGAGAGAGGGCTTTCGGTCTGCCATGAAAAGCAAATTAACGTACTGGCAGCGCGACACTCAGAGTTGTGGCATCCAAAGCAACAACCAACATCATCAAGCACAAGCACCCGAATATCGTATGGAACCTCCATCCCGGCCTGAATTTCTCTTTTTCTAGCTTCTCTTTTTCCGGCTCATCCTCTGTTTCCTCCCCACTGACCTCCTCTGACTTCTCCTCGACTTCGGCTTCGAGTGCGGATATAGACGAAGCGTGAGAGGGACAGGAAGAAGACATCTCAGCTGCGATATGATGAGCTTGCTCTCTCGATGCGCTATTCTCTGTCAATTCCATAGTGTCCCTTATGTAGTCCTCACTTTCCTCTCTGGGCTTCTCGGGGTAACCAAGCACGGTATCTCTTGAGTTGGAAAAATCGGTCCGGCCAGAATCTCGGGCATGCGACGTTCCGTTTCCATCATATTCCATTCCTCTTATGGGATTCTGGCCCTCAACAGAGTGGGAGCGGGAGCGGGAGCAACATTGGAGTGGACTCCTTGGATCGGAAGGGGGATCCATTGAAGCACCAAACGCTTAGAGTCCTAGTCACTGAAGACTGTCGTAAGATGTGTCGGACGGGGTAGGATGAATTCGGCAGATTTCACGATCGCGGGGCTTAAAGAGCTAGAATTTGGACCAAAATACTTGTATCTTCGTGGAATTTTGTTGAGTGTGCCGAAGCGTATCCAAAGTTTGGCGCCTTAAGAGATGTCAAGCTTAAAGACCCGCAGATTCGAGGTTGTCGATGTCGGATGGCCGATTCTTCACGGTAACCACCTTTTCAGAGCCGATTCCTTGACAATTCGAATGGAGTGCCTATGGACACCCCTGCGTGGTTATGCAGAATAGATCATGGTCGAGTGAAAATATCCATTGGCTTATACAAGACAGCAATTAAGTAGAGAGAGAAAGAAACTCTAAAGGAAGATGGGAGAAAAACACAAGAAACACCACTATTGAAGTCTGTCCCATCCAGACTCCCTACATGTATGAACACCCGTGAACATTGAGCGGATACACACACGCACCCATCACCTCGCCTCAGCCAGCCTACTCCCAGCTAAGTACTGCCACGCATCTCGCAACCGCGTCTCCGTTCAAGGGTAATCTTCCAACACTCTCTCCACTAACCTCAAATCCCCAAGCTTCGCATAATAGGCCGGGGGGTGTTGCAGTGCTAAAGATTGATTGTAGGGCTGAAGTTGACGCTGGGCTGCCTTGAGTCTCGCGGCTTGCGAACGAAGAGGGAAAAACAGCAATGCGCATCCAAGCGATCGATGGCGTGGGAAAAATTGGCGAATGAGGCTGAATTCCAGAGGCGCTGGATGGATCTGGACGGTTTTGGGCCAATCATGGATGAGGCGTTCAGCCACGGTAGCCAGCCTCATTTGGTATCCAGCTGGCATCGCCGACATCCTTGTGTGTTTTGGGCACGGAAAGAGCGAGAGTGTTTCTGCACGTGGGAGGATGAAGTGAGTCTAGACTCGGGGATAAATGTGATATTTTTAACTCGCGAGTTGGAAGTATGTATTGCGGCTCTAGAATTCTTTTCATGTTTCCTGGAAATGTCAGACTGACTCGTCAGCGCAGTGAACTTCCCTAGATCCGATGATCTGCTAATTGGAATCCTGGATTCAAATTTTCTCCCCTGGCCTCTGTCGCGCTGGATATCAGAATTATACAGAAGTATTCCGAAGCCATCGTTAGTTGCTGCCCATCATCACCCTTCCCTATCGAACCGACGACCTATCTTTCCTACATCGGCAGCCTTCCCGCACGAGTACTGAGATCTCTTAACAACATCGCAAAGCGAGGTGCTCTTGACAGAGGAGCCAAACTGAATTCAAATCCCACACTTCAACTAAGCCAACCTAGCTAGCAATCCCGTCTTCTCATCTACCATTTCATATTGTGCTACATTTAAATGGATACACGACTCATTGCATGTGCACGTATTGCTGTGTGTTCCTGCAGGACTCACGGCAAACAGAATATGCTAATGTCTGATTTACGCTTTCACAAAAAATTCTATCCACTCAGCAGTCTTCTTAATTCCCGCACCTCGTTTCGCCGACTAGAGAACGCCTTTCGGTATTCCAAAATACATGGCAGTTCTGTTCAAGATATGCATTGCATCATAACCTTGACCACCTCAAACCCCAAAGTCCCGAAATCAGTGCAGGTTTCCTTGTTGGATATCGGGCCTTGCATTCCGCCCACCTGGTGACAGCTAGTCATGTATTTCTCGCGTTTTTGAACCCCAACTACTGGCGGCAGGCGCAGCTGACACAACGACTGCTACTGTGGAAGGACTCGGGGGAAAATAGTCAACAGTGGTTTGTAGGGGCTCTATGGACTGCATGCAGTTGATTGATGCGCACGAAGTTCCTCTCAAGCTCTCCAACTCTTTCCACGGTTTTTATTTTATTTTAGCTTTTTTCTAGCTCTCTAATTACTCGGTGTCTCCACCTTGCCCCACTCTCCCTAGCTCCCTCTAACTCTCTTCCTCTATATCTTCAAGTCAAGCCGGATAGATCTAAAGGGTGAGATTGTAAGCCCGACTTAAGCAAGACGTACTATTTCTTTTCTCCTACTTTGCCGACCTCGGTATAGCCAACCTCAGCCATAGTCACCTGTTTTCAGTAACGGAGCTCTCCGATCCCTACCACCTGCTCGTATTCAGGAGCTACTGCTGCTTGCTATAGTCATATGCTGCCTAGCTCACTTCTTTGCGTATAGAGGCCCTTAGGTACACTCCTTTAGCAATCAATCCAGCTCCTCATTTCTGCGCCTACCGAAAGCTTCACTAAAAGCTTCACCAAAAGCTTCACACCACCTCTTTCCCACAGTATCCGTTATACCCACAATGCAATGGCCCCCTTATGGACGCGCCCGTCCAAGCCGGCGCAGTACCATGCTTCATTGAAGACCAGGGTTCAAGGGACATACATACAACGACCGAATACGAAGTGCAAGAGTCTTCAGCTACCCACCAACGCGCATACCTAATACTTGCCTTCTGACATACAAACTTACCTACCCCAACAAAAGACCCGAAATTAGCTTTCTAACCCCACCCCCAACCCCACCCTCTGGTTCTCAATTTAATCCAACTAGTCGAATATCGAAATCTTTCTATGAGGTAGTTCAGCCAGTCTGGTAGCCGCCGTCTACAGCCCTATACTAGAATCAAGTCCACTCCGCGCCACTCCAACTCACCTACGACTTCGCCATCCTTCCAAATGCATGGTATCACCTCAAACAACTCCTCGCCTCAACTCCGAGTACTTGAATGAAACCCGAGTGCCTACCGTTGACATACTTGGTGCCTTTTCAGAATCGGCGATTGGGAAATCCATGTCCATATCCACTAGTACATGTACTACACATGCGCAAGTCTTTAATGGAAGCCTACTTGCTCGGTTGTGGAGATGGGGTGTAAAGATGCAGGTGGTGGGTCATTTTTCTTCTGCATAAATGCAACAAACAAACATAAACTTAGGAGACAGGATGAATGGTGGAATGCCATGTGTGTTTATCGTGATACCGCAAGTAGACAGGAAAGGTTAGACTGGGCTTAGCGAAAGGAAATTCATCGCTTAAGCGACCGGGTTACTGGAAGTATTGGGGGGGGGGGGGTGTCGATTTCGGTCCTAAATTATCGGTACATGTCCCTACTTTTCCGCTGAATATTCCCGCTTGGCTCCCAAGCTCTCACCAATTGCTGCCTAGGTGTCTTGCGGCCAGAAAACTATTATCCAGAATCCACGCTCGCGCGTCTTTCCATCCGTCTATGTCTAATGCGGCGGTTGAATCGATACTCTGTTGACCGATAGAAGAACCAAATGCCCTTCCAAAAACCTACGACCAAGAAATCCTGCGAATTGTTAGCCTAACCATGACCCCATAAATAATTACGAAACTCACGCAAGCATAATGGCCGCGCCTGCCCCCATCGCCAAAAATTGCATCCCCGTCTTCCTCAACTCCACCCCCTTATCTGGCCCCGTCTCCAGCAACTCCGGAATTACAGCCACAGTCCCCACATACAAAAACGTCCCCGCCGTAAATGGCAACAACATATCGCCCCACTGCAAACTCGTACCCCACAACCCTTGTCCTCGACCCCCGGCCACTGATCCCGAATTTGAATTCCCACCAAACTCCTGCACCGCAATCCCAATCCCAGTCCCCAACATCGCTCCAACAGCAGTCACGAATTGCGCACCCATGGCCGCACGTTTGGAAAACCCGGATTGGATGAGCAGAGCAAAGTCGCCCACCTCGTGCGGGATTTCATGGAAGAACACGGCGACGGTGGTGGTGGCGCCCAGGGTGGGGGAGGCGTAGAAGGAGGAGGAGAGGGCGAGACCGTCGGTGATGTTGTGGGTGAAGTCGGCGATGAGGTTGAGGTAGCCGGAGAGCTTGACAGAGGGGGATGGGGGCTTAGAAATAGAGGGTGGGGAGGAGGAGTGGGGGGTAAGTGGTGGGGTTAGGCCGGAGGTGGAAGGAGAGGGGCGGGCGCGGAGGGTAGATGAGGTTCCTGCGGCGGGTTAGTGAGGGCTGGGGGAAGGAGAGGAGGATATTACCGTCCAGCTCAGCGCCAGAGGTTTTCGCAGAGACGTCGGGTTTCTCATGGGCATGGGAATGAGCATGGCCGTGGGAATGGTCGTGTCCGCCTTCGCCCCCTGTTGCAATGCGCAAGCCCTTATCCATGGCCACGAACGTGATAAAGCCAACCATAATAGCCACACCAAGCAAAAGATTCTTATTCGGCTCCACCATAACGAACTTGACTTGGTCATGCTCATCCTCTCCTAAGAAGATCTCAGGCAGCAGATGGAATAGAGTGTCTCCTAGCAGTCCCCCGACCGCGAAGGCTACCATGACGGAGAGCGAAGAAGGGTCGATGTTCGGCGGACATAGCGCCAGCAGGAAGTTGGGCGGGCCGGAGATGTAGAGGGTTGCAAGGATGGCGTTGACAGCCGGGGAGCCGGGGAAGAGGAAGGAGAATATTTGGGAAGCAATACTTGAGGTTGTGGGGTTGTTGGCGACTTTATGTTCGTTGAGGGCTTGCACAAGAGGGCACTCCTATTTGGGTGCATGGTAAGCAGAAAGTTGGGCTGCGCACGCGACAGCAGGCCATTGACATAGTCCCAGCCAAGAGGAAAGCGCAATGCCTTCAAGAAACATTAAACACATAAATCTTCTAGCTCACCTGCAACTTCTCTTCGATCTCCGACAAGCTCAACCCCCCGACATCCTTCTCGCTCCTGCCCAGCTCTGCAGACACGTTCCATGCCCAAACAGCAAGAAACACCGAAAAGAAAACGAGAGACCTGTGTCGTCGCGAAACCATGACGACGACTGTTTGTATATCCTTGCGCGAAATAAATTGGCTGTGACAAAACCTGAGGACTAGGTCAGGGGGTTGAGTCGCGACAAGCTGTCCATAAATATCTGTAGGGCTGAATTGGGGGGTCGCGGCATATTCCGGGTTCGCCCAGATTTCGACCTTGGCGGCGGCCGGGGGGTTGGAATTTTTTGGCTGCCGGAGGAGTTTATGTAACGGACTACTTTTTATTTCATCACTTCCAACTTCCAGCTCTCCAGGCTCCTCCAACCAATTCCGCGCGCAATCATGGGTCGCGAACTCCAGAAAAAGAAGAACAAATCATCACTACCTAAACGCCGCCAAAACCCCAAGTCAAAGAAGAAAATCCTCGCAAATCCCATCATTGCGGCAAACTGGTAATCCCCCTCTCCCCCCTTCTCCTCACCGTTCATGCCCCTACTTACTCAGTATACTACAGGAACCAAAAAGAAACTCTCACCCAAAACTACCGTCGCCTGGGCCTCACAGCCCGCCTCAACCATGCAACCGGTGGTACTGAGAAAACTATCGCGCTCCTCGGCCTTAATGACCCAGCCTCCTCGCGCGCAGACGCGCCGAAGAATAGTACGGCGGATAAGTTGAATATCGTTAGCCGCGCACCGGAGACCGCGCAGCTGGAAGAAGTTGACGTTGAGCGGGATCCTGAGACGGGGGAGATTGTTCGAATAGGAAGTGGAAATGAAGGGGAGAGAGACAACCCGCTGAATGATCCGTTGAATGAACTTGAGGACGAGGGCGAGGGCGAGGGGTTGGGGGAGTGGAACGGGTTTGCTATGGTGCCTGAGGAACAGGAGCCACAAGCAAATAGCAGAAATCCCGTGATTCGGCAGCTGGAGGAGCAGGCAAGGAATGGGGTGAAGAAAACGCCGCGGAAACAGAGCCAAAGAGAGGAAGAGTGGATCGCGAGGCTGGTGGAGAAGTATGGGGATGATTGTAAGAGGATGGTGTGGGATCGAAAGTTGAACCCGATGCAGCAGAGTGAGGGAGATTTAAGGAGGAGGGTTAGGAAGTGGAGGGAGGGACATGGGCAGGGTTGAAGATCTGAGTGGAGCTGGGAGAAGGGAAATAGGATCTTATGCTTCTCCAACAACGCCCCCGGTAATGCCTTGTAAAGCGCCAAGATCCTTTCCGAAGCCCGACAGTGAAGGCTAGTTGCTGGCGAGGGCCAAGGAAATGTAGGGAGGCCCATAAGAAGGGAAGGAATATGGATTGGGTCGGAATAGAGGGAAGTTTGACTTTCTATGAAGCAAGGTCTCATTGTACCCTGCTATCTGTACACTGCGAGACTGAACACATGTATGTATCATATGAGACTCGCATCCGATCCCAGCCATGAACTAAAGGGACAATATACCCTCTGAACACTCGTCTGTGAGTGGACTCGAGCATTTGTTGGCATTTCCCTGCCAATAAACTGACAGTGCCAAGAAAACCCATCATCGCAGCTTCCCAGCCTTGGTATGCGCAACTTCCTTGTCTACCGGGCACCCTCGACGCTCACCGTCCTCAACCCACTTTGTCACCATTTTGCCGCCAATATGATTCTCTACCTGTTATCATGGCTGATCGCGGACAAGGACGGCTTTGCGGCACCGGCAACACCATCTTTCCCCCTGAGCAGACGCCACCTAACGAACATATCTCCTCTCAGGTCTCCTGGAGTGAGTAGAAAATTAACACTCGCCTGTATCGACTTTGGCCGTGTTTCATTTGAACGGTGCTAAAGATGAGTGTTACATTGCCCTGAGCTGGCGAGAGAGACTGGATTCAGCCTTCCAGAATTATCGCTGTGCTCTGCCTCACCAGAGGCGTTTGGATTTTCATTTACCCGGGTGACGCCATAACCTCAATGTCCCAGATCATATTCAAGCCCAAGTCGATCTAGACGGCCTTCGAATTCGAAAGGTCGGGTTTCAAATCATTCGAGAGCCCAGCGAGTTCGATGGTGACTTCTTGTTATCACCCCTCTCTCTTTGGAATGAAAAAGCATACGCCTCTAAAGTTACTGCTAGCGAGTTGAACGTATTGGTAGGGCCGGACAGGCCACCACTTGCTTGCTATGTGTAATTTGTTGGCCAAAAAAAGATATCCATTTGCAAGGACAAAAGAATGCACCTTTTTGACCTCGTCTCTGCTTTCAACTCTGGGTTTGGGTTGCTTTCTTAGCCTTTCTCTTATTCCATGGAGTGCCCCACCTTGAAGTGAAAATCTATGTGCGCTCAGCCTCCAATAGCTTTCTACAGGCCCAAGACAGACCCATCTAAAAACCAGTGTGCCTTCAATTACAAGAGCAGCACACATCCTGTGGTATGCCAGAGACTGGATCCGACATTGTCATGAGAATCACAAAGAATTCCACCTGCTCTCAGGCAATGCACTTCTACCCACACACCCTGCCTCAATGCTCCAAAAGTCAGCAGGCGTCATTCAGGACCCAAGCTTCTCGCAGCCTCAATTACCACGCGTCACCGTCACCTCGTCCTGGCCACCTTGACAACAATCGCCTCGATAATGTCAACAGAATGCATTTCCCGACCAGTTTCCCGCGTATATGTCCTCTCCAATATCCCCCCATTCGCCTCGCAGCTCGAGGATAACTGTCAACCTTCAAACCACGAAAAGCACCCCACTCTTTAGCATGTGGAATGGGTGAGTGGTGCTTGGACATAGCTTATGGAAGATTGCTAACTGACCTTTGACTACGTATATACCTCTGATAACGCGTCTCTCGTATACTTCTGGCTGATATCTGTTTAACGAAGAAGTCAAGTTGAAGGAACGTCATGTTTTGTTCAATGTCGAAGCTCTGCAACGTGCAGCTGAAGCCCCCGTTAGCAACAAATATGGCAAGGTCGCCAGTATGAAAAACCTGGTCAAGGGAGGTTTCAATCGAGTCTTTGTCCGGGTATTCCAGGACGGCTTCGAGGTGGTCGCTAAGGTCCCGTACCAGCGTTCCCAACCGTACGTACTACGACTCGTAGATACGTGAACGTAGCAGTCACGTGAGCCGTTGAAACGTAGGAGGAGTGTGAGCCGTAACGTACGTAGGAGCCAGCTCCCATTACAGACCATAATACGTCTTAGAGAGACAATATTTCCTAGTAATATAAGGTCTTATTAGACAGCTATAAGGACGCGTTAGAAAAGTGTTTAAAGTTATGTTTTTAAAGTAATAATTAAGTAAAAACTCTATAGTTTATATAATAATTAAAAAGCTAGTAAAGAAGGGGATTAAAGCGTAGAATTTTATAATTTTAGTTAAAAATTATAATTGCTTATAAACTTACTTATTATAAGCTAAATATCCTAGTTTCTCTAGTATAGCAGGTGTATAGCCTTATTTTAAAGATTCTTTTAAGCTAGCTTTTTTTTACTAAACTAAGGTTACTTATTACGCTAGTTTTTATTAACTTGCTTAATTAAAGTTTTTATTATTAAAGTTTTTAGTTTTTTTTTATAATAGCACGCTATCTAATAGTCTCTTAGCCTTTAGAAAGGAGTACCTAGATAACTTTACTTTTAATAATAAAGTATTATTTACTATTAAGTAAAATAATGTCTAAATAAGAAATAAAAAGTTAAGGCTAAAAAAGCTTAAATACTAGGTAAAGCATAAAAGCTAATTATATAGTAATTATTAGTTATTCTAAATATAGCTTTATAAAGCTAATTTAGTGTATAATAATAAAAAAAACACCTTTAGAATAAAGTTATAGCTTTACAGGAGGTGCTACACTAAAGGCAATTATAAAAAGGTAAAAAAAGTTAATAGTTATACTTATATTATCTACTACCTTAAAAAGAAGCACTAGATAGATATTAGTAAAGAAAGTAAAAGTGCTTTTTTACTTAATAAGCTAAAAATCTTTTTAAGTCTATTTAAAGTAGCTTATAAAGTTATAGGCTTATTATATATTATTTTTTATAGTATTTAGTAAAAGAAAGCTTTATAAGTAGTAGTTATTAACTAAGTAATACTTTATAATATTTTTTTTATACAGCATTATTAGTAAAACTTTAAAGCATTATTGTAAAGATAGGATAGTAAGTAGCACAGATAGCACTAAGAGCAAGCTTTCAGAGAAAGATAGGAGTGTATTGTAAGAGAGACGAATCGCTGCCAAGCTTCGCTTGTCAGGATTCATGCTTATATACGAAGCACAGGTCATACGACCTCCAAACAGGTCAGGTGAGGCCATACTGGCCCGTTCTGGGACATCCGGCCTTACAATTATTACCTAAAATAAAGCTAATTTTTTTACTACCTTTCTAGTATCTAACACTACATATTTATCTTACATGTAGCAGGGATATACGCAGCAGAAGCAGGAGATTTAAATAATGCTAAAAATAGCCTAAAGTAAAATTATATTAAGTGTTAATATATAAACTTCTTTAAACTACTTTTTCTTTCTAAGTGTAGTGTTACACTTTATTAGTAAGTGTACTTTAGCTTATTAGTTTAGCATCTTAGCATTTTTTATTAAACTAAACACTAACTAATAATACTATGTAGATGTTAACTACTAATACTATAATGTTCTAATTAGCTTTTGCAACCTATATAGCAACTATACTAGAGTAAATTAAGTGCTAGAAATTATTAAAGTTATTAATAACTTTAAAATTATATTAAAATTATATTATTTAGTAGCTAATAATATGTTAAATAATAATAATAAAACTATCTTTACCTTTACTTAACATCTTAATATGCCCCTTACCTCTAAGCACTGTATACGCTGCGCTAGCTATATAATCTAGCTAGTAGTAAAAGTAGTTATTTATAGTAAAAAAATAAGCACTTTTAAAGTAAACTTTACTTAAGTAGCTTCTTAAAAATAATTTAGCCTTTATTACTACTATAAAGTTATTAAAAAACTTTATAATTTTATAAACATAGTGCTAGCATTATATAAATAATAAAAAGCTTTTATAACTTTTTAGGCTACTTTTAATAACAACAACTTTTTCTAGAGCTTTAGAACACTTAATCTTATATAAGATAGCAGTGTATGCTAGTATAGTGTTTATTTTATGCTTTTTTGCTGTTTTAAGCTTAAAGACACTATTACTAAGTTTATATATAAGTAAAAAAGCACTAATAATAACTTTATAAACTTTACTATTTCTAGTAATTTTACTTTTACTAAAGTTATTACTAAAAATAAATAAAAAAAAGTTAATTACTTTTATAAGTTTTTTAAAGTCTTTTACTTTATAATAAAACACTTTAAAGGTAATAGCTTTTATAGCTCTTTCTAAATATCTATTATTAACTTATAACACCTTTATACTAAGCTTTTATGTATAGGTAATAAACTTAAAGGTAAAAGTAATAATTACTACCTTAAATCTAGCATAGCATTTAGCATAAAAAAGTTACTTATATACTAAAAAAAGTTTATTATTAAGCTACTTATATTTTATTACTATATAGTAATAATTTTAAACTTCTAACTTTATTTTATTTAGTTTAAAGACTACTAAAAAAAGCACTTTATATAGTATAAAAAAGCTAAGGCTTTAATAAAAGCTATTTTTTAAAAGTATATTAATATAAAGGCTAAGGCTAAAGCTAATAATAATAACATTACTTAAAAGCCTACACAACATAAGTTACTTAGTAGCAACTATTATAATAAAAGCTTTAAAAAGACTTTTTTTTATTAATATAAGCCTCCTTACTAGCAGCTGCTTATATAAAAAGTAGTAGAAAACAATAAAGTTACAGTAGTACTATAACAGCTACTATAAAGATGTTACTATAGCTAATAATAATAGCCCTTTATTTACTAACTCTTTTACTTAGTAAAAACAAGTTAGATAACTTTTTTACTTTATACTATATAAAATTACTTTTAACTTCTTATTTATTTCTTTTATAAGCTATAATTATAAAAGGTTCTTTTTTAAAAGTAAAAAAACTATTACTTATAATAAAAATAAGCTTTTTAGCTTAATAATTAAGGCTTTTTAACTATAGAAAAACTAGCTCTAGTAAGGTTATATTTACAGTAAAATAAGGGACTTAGTAGACTATATATACTGTAACGTCTTATAAGCTGTTAAAACATAGGAGGATTATAAGCTATAACAGTTACGCCCTGTAAGTAGATTTAAATTCTCCTTTTATGTTACAACGTACTAACAAACTAAGAAGTTACAGCCTAAAAAACAGCAAGTTAAAACGTATTACGTACGGTTGGGAACGCTGTCCCGTACCACATAGCCTGACAAGAGAATTTCGCCACCGCTAGCGAACCTGACAACCTTGTGTTCCTTCAGTTGAAGGCATACCTGTCCCGGAAGCATATAGCTACTCCACAACGGTAGAGAATCCTGTTAGTGCCAAATACATCCTGATAGAGAAATGCCCCAGAGTCAACCTCGCATCCAGATGGGTGAACCTCCAAGACATTGAGATGCGAAGACTTGTGCATAGCTTCGTTGAACTTGATTTTTTTTTTTTTCCAGTTTCCTTTCACCGCCACAGGGAGTTTGTACTTCAAGAAGGACTTTCTATCTGGTATACAAGCTCCGCTGTGCACAGGAGGACCTACTGCAGCAGCAAATCGATTTTGTATTGGTCCTATTGCCGACAATATATTCTGGTACAGTAGAGGAGCGAGACTGAATTTAGGTCGAGGACCATGCGAAAATCACGTTGAACATCTTCAATCAATGCACAAAAAGAGATAGACTGGGCACAGAGTTATGGAAACCCGATGGAGCCCGACTTCCCCCCCAACGATTGGACTGGGACTTCAATGCCTAGAGTATTACCTCAAGCTTTTAGAATGCTCCCTGGTATTAATACCGCACCTGCTGCCTCGATTGGCAGTCATATTCATCCAGCAATAGCTTCTCGCCACTGGCTAGCCTCGCGTATTCGATGAACTCCTTCATCTCGGTCGGCCGATGCTCGTGGATAGGACTGGCCTTCAGTGAGAAGGCAATCTCATAACCCTAAAGGAGCTATTGTACGCGCAACCCCGTTCTGAGAACGCTTACCCGATGTTGAGGATATTAAGTGTCCGGTACAGTTTGATTAAACTGAGATAGAATGGGTTTGCAGAGAATGAAGCCGGCTGGCTGAAGATGAGCGTAGTTGCAGGGCAGTGGCAGATGAGAGTCTGTAATATGACCGAGGAAGTGTGGGTCCGAAATGGGGATTATGAGGAGTCAAAGACGAATATTGGAGAGCTAAAGGGAGAAATTCGACCGCAGTATGATGGGGATGAGGAAGATATCCAAGCGTTTCGTATGGGGGCCATTCTAAGATCGCGAAGAATTTGATTGAAATTTGAGAGAGATTTTGTACGTCGTGATCAGATCCTAGAGTGTGATGAGGCTGGTGCCCCACATGGATAAAGCCATAATGATTAGAATGAACGACAGGAATACCTGAGTTCTGAGGGGACTGGAACTGCGCCTTAGTTGCGTTGGAATGTATAAACCTAGGCCACCCCTACAAACAGATAGGCCTGGATTTCGTCCTTTCAATGACGGCTTAGGGTGGCTTAGGGTGGGATCAGGTTGGCCCAAGCAGGCTCAGGAGAGCTTCCCTTATCTCTCAAGTTCAGCCCCTCTGTATATGTACCCATCTCAAGAAACTTGTAGTGCTTACAATTCTCAAAACAAGGCCTCTCCACCGCCAGTCCAATCGACTCCACATGTTTGCCGAAGTCTGACTATTGGCCAGCCCAAACGCGAAATGACCCTCGATGCTGTGATTTCGAATCCCACCTTAACTCTGATTAAGATGCACGAGGTTTCTAGTAGCATCTGTCTGGAAATCGGGATCTACAACACCAGATATCTCTCTAGCTATACTCCTCACCCAATCCTAGTCAATCCTCCCTGGATTGTAAAAATGCTCTGCAGCTTGTGGCTTGGACTTTACTGAAATCGACCTAGGGCTGATAAGGCCTAGCATGAGATCATGTAACCTTTCCTCCCGCACGGGTTCTATTCAAAATCTTGCCGGCCGACTTCGTAGGAGTCCTAACTGCCATTCTCACCCTTTGCATAAGTTTTTTTCTTCTCTTTCTGGCTTCCGGGGTGATGTTTGCAAAGCATTCTAGCAGTGTCCCCATCGTTCGACACGAACGGCGGGCCGGAGCGTACAGTATACCAAAGACAGAAACTTAATAGAGGTACTTGAAGTGCCTCAGGAACCATGCTAGTGCACGTTTGTTCCGTTATTTGGTGTGAAAAGCGTTCAGTGAATATAATTGCGGTTGTGTAGCTCTCTGAGCTATATCGAATTATCTTCATTGCTGTTCGCCATCGCATATCGCATGCCTCCTCAGCCAAATGTTATTTCAAAGCTCAATGACTTTGCAATGCCTTCTGCTCCGCTGTCATCCCCAACTCGTTCCTTCAAGCGTTCTGCCGTAAATCCGCTAGCTGGAACAATCACACTTCTTTGACTGCTCGACCCATGCGCATTTCGTCTGCTTAATTGCGGTCTCCTTGGCATACTCAACTGCAGCGTCTAGTGAGGGTGTGTTCTGGTGCCACACAGCGCTTCCAACCGTACGTAATACAATTCAACTTGACTAAATCTAGGACATTACGTCTAACTTTCTTAGTACATTTTTACTATATAATTAACGTAAGGACTACTTATAAGTCTTAACTATAATAATTAAGAATCCTTTAAGGATACAGCTTAACAACTTAGTAGAAGTTATAATATAATGTTAAAATAAATATAATCTAAAAAAGCTAAGAGCTTAGAGTAAATTACCCTCTAGTAGAGCTAGTTCTTTTATAATTAAAAAGCCTTAATTATCTCTCTAGAAAGGAAGTTCCTATTAAAGTGGCAAGTTCTTCTCTTACTAGAAAAGGTTCTCACGCAGTTACAGGATGTACATAAGATAAAGAGGAAATTAAGGGCGATTTTAAGACTGTAGGGTAGGAGAAACGTCCTACTTTTATTTACTATGTAAGAGGATCTGCAAACAAGGGGCTGTTATTCTTAGCTATAGCAAATCTTCTTAATAAAAGTTCTAATATTACTGCAACTTTAAAGTTTTCTGCTGCCTTTTATACAAGCAATTACTAGTAAAGAGAGAGAATAGTAAATTATAACTTAAAAGTAAAAAGTTAACTGTTTACATAAAATCTAATACCCTAGCCCCTCTCTCTAACGCGTCCTTACTTGTAGCACACAACAGAGTTTTTACTAATTGTTACTTAAAAACGCCCCCTTAAACGCCCTCCTAACGCTTGCCTATAGATGTCTAATTAGGTCTTATATTACTAGGAAAAATTAACTTTCTAAGACTTATTACAGACTGTAAGGGGACCTCTCTTAGTTGTACGTTACAATTAACAGTCCTCTTACGTTTGTACAGCTCACGTGACCGTAACTATTCACTTTTCTGAGTCGTAGTACGTACGGTTGGAAGCGCTGGTGCCACATAGGTGCGGCCAGGCATGGCCGATGCAACAAGCGCTGACTCTGTGAGCAGGTGTGATTTTCACACCTAAAATTTAAGGAATGCCAATTGTAGCTTTCCAGTCCAGTAGTAAGGAAAACCCCGCACTCACTCTATCTCGTGTAGGACCTCTCTGTTGCGTACGCGTGGTTAATATTGCTTCACTTTTTAACATGAGTTCTTTCGTGTCTGACTCTACTATAGTCTGTCGAAGTTAATGAAAGAACAAGCTCGAGATCTTAGCAAGCTTGTCCTCGACAACGGCAGAGCACAGCTGAATCTACATTTTGAGCTCGTAAGAGGGATATTAAAGGACCAGAACATAAGAAAGGATGAGAATGGGCGGGTAGGTCGACTCTCTAGCAGAGTTTTGGAATAACTACAACATATCGTATCGCACGGTGAATTGGAAGGCTCATGGATAGAGGGCATATGAGAGTGCGAGGAGTCAATTAGGTAATTGCTGACCTTCTCTGCTTGTCCATTTGCAACACATTAAATATTAAGCCTAGTGCAACACCTTAATCATTGCTGGTAGGTATTAGGTATATAAGTTAGAGGATTAGAATGTGTTGGTAAGTTACTGCAGCTGCCACGCCATAAGCTTGAAACTGCGAGAGGTATAGAGCAGGAAGCACGAGGCACAGAGAAGGAATGCAGGATAGGGGGGGATGTAACGAGAGAGTAAACCTCAGGGTCGGAGGCAGAGGTACGGAGGGTGAGGAGCCTACATACCCCGTGCCAAGCCCTTAGGGTACTCAGGGGCTAGATAGCTGTAACATAACTGTGACAGAAACATAAGGTTCTATTTAACTAAAAAAATCTATTAGTGTAGCTATTAGGCGTTATTTAAATAACGTATTTCACAAGCAAGTAGTCTACACAAGTAAACAGTCTACTCTAACAAAGTTTTAGCACTTTGTACTTTAATTAATACTACATCTACTAATTAACTTTTAGCTTTTTAAGTATTTAACTTACTATAGTAATTTATAGAGTTTTTAAGACTACACTTATTTTAAAACTTAATAACATATACTATAACGTACTTTACAGGCAAGTTGCTTACACACGCAAGTTGCTTACTTTTGCTAAAACCCTACTAAACTACTTTTTTTATACTAATGCATTTCTAACAATACTACTTAGACATGCTAAAAAAATGTTAGATATAGCTTATACTTTATGCTTTTAAATAAAACATAAAACTTTTAAAGAAATATGCTGCAGCTATATATAGAGTTTCTTAAAAAAAAATAAATAACTATAGCACTAAATAACTTTTATAAGCTAATTTTATAGCTAACTTATAAAAGCTAAGTAATAAAAAAAAGCAGGTAATTATTAAAACTATACTTAAGCTATATGTGTAAAGATTTTTCTCTTAAATAGCATTTATAGTGAATATAGCTAATTTTTTGCGCGCTAAGTGTAATCTAGGCTATATTAGCATAAACTAGCCTAGTATGTTTATAAAGTGTTATTTAAAGCTTAAAGTAAAGTTTTAAGTGTAAGTATAGTTAATAGATATTTAGCTTATAATAAAGCCTATTTTACTAAAGTTATACCTATTATTCTTCTAGATGCTATACTTAGCTTTAATATTTTTTATAAGGCTAAACCTGCTTTAAATTACTTTAAGACTTTTATAAAAAGCTCTTTTATAGTTATACTACGTGTAAACATTACTTTAAGGTCTAAATAACACTTTCTAAACATACTAGGCTAGTTTATGCTAATATAGCCTAAATTACACTTAGTGCGCAAAGAATTAGCTATATTAGCTATAAATGCTATTTAAAAGAAAAATTCTTACACATATAGCTTAAGTATAGTCTTAATAATTACTTACTTCTTTTTATTACCTAGCTTTTATAATTAGCTGTAGAATTAGCTTATAAAGGTTATTTAGTGCTATAGTTATTTATTATCTTTTAAAAGACTTTATACATAGCTATAGTATATTTTTTAAGAGTTTTATATCTTATTTAAAAGCGTAGAGTGTAAGCTGTATCTAACATTTTTTTAGCGCGTCTAAGTAGTGTTATTAGAAATACATTAGTGTAGAAAGAGTAGTTTAGTAGAGTCTTAGCAAAAGTAAGCAACTTAGGTGTGTAAGCAACTTGCCTGTGAAGTACGTTAAGCAAGTTACTTACACACCTAAGTTACTTACTTTTACTAAGACTTTACTAAACAACTTTTTTTACACTAATGCATTTCTAATAACACTACTTAAACATGCTAAAAAAAATTAAATACAGCTTATACTTTAAGCTTTTAAATAAAATAAAACACTTTTAAAGTAACATGCTACAGCTATATATAAAGTCTTTTAAAAGATAATAAATAACTAACATAGTAGATAACTTTTATAAGCTAATTTTATAGCTAACTTATAAAAGTTAAATAATAATAACAAGTAAGTAATTATTAAGCATATACTTAAGCTATATGCGTAAGAATTTTTCTTTTAGCTAACGTACTTCACAGGCGAGTTGCTTACACACCTAAGTTACTTACTTTTGCTAAGACCACACCCTAACAAACTCTATTATAGCCTATAACAACCAGCTCTAGCACTATATAGTACAGTACAGCCTAGAATATTATTTAGATACTACTTTTACTTCTTACTTACATATTTATGTATTATGCCTAGTCTAATTACACTATCTATATTACCTTTAGAATAGCTTACTTACTTTAGCTTATACCTACTTTTTTACTTTTTTTATTATTACTATGTGCTTTAAACTTCTTTAGAGCTATTAAGTGTAAGCTTTTTTAAATTATTAAAGTTTTTTTTACTTTAATTTACTTTTTTTTATATAATTTATATTATGTAGTAGCTTTATTAGCTACTTAAAGCTTAGTAATTTTTTATTACACTAACACTAGCTTATATATAATTATTACTGCTTTTTTTAAAACTTTTTTAAACACTTTAACTATAAAAGTTAGTAAACTATTTATATACTTTTAAATTTTTATTTTTATAAGTATTAATTATAACTTAAGTTTTAAAGTATTACTTAAAGTTTATAACTACTAAAGCTTATTATATATAAGTAGTAGTAGTAATAAAGTGTGTAACTTTATATTAAAGCTTCTTATAACTTATTATAAGTTAAAAAGAACTAATCTAGCGCTTTAAAACTTTTTTTAAATATTACTAAAAGTAATTATAGCATTATAAGCTACTTTAAAGTATAGTAAAAACTTTATTTTTATAATATAAGTAATTTAGTTATGTATAAAGTTTTTAGCTTAGCACTTATACACTTTTTTTTTAAAAAAGTAAAATAACTTATATTAAGTAGCTATAAAAAGTGTAATAAATAAAAAAGTATAGTTATAAACAGTAATAATCTTATTATTTTTATAGTATTACTAAAAATAAAGTAAGTTATAGCTTTTGTAGCTATTAATAACTAGTAAATAGTAGCTACTAATAGTACACTTTTTTATATGCATATTAAAGTGCTTTAACTAGTCTAAATTAAGCTAATTAGTAGTCTAGCTGCGCTTAAAAACTATAATAACTTAATTTAAAGTAAATTTTTTTATACTAGTTTAAAAAGTAATTACTACTTTAAAAAATAATAAAAGGTAAAATAGCCTACTTTTTAGCATTAATGCCCTAGATAGCTGTTGTCTACTTCTAGTTACCTAGCTAGACTGCTTTTAGCTATTCTTATCTCTTTAAACTTATAATAACTCCTCTAGTAGATATTTAGCCTATTATAAACTTTATTTTATTAAAGTTGTATATAATATTATTTTAAATGCTATACTTAGCTTTAAATTACTATAAAATTTTATAAAATGTCTGTACGCAGCAGCAGCGTCACAGTCTGGATACAAGCGATCGCGCACGAGCAGGACCACGTATCTATGTCACATGATGCTCATGCGCGAACCTCTGTGCACAAACATCTAGATATCCCCCTTTTCCTCTGTACAGAGGAAAGAAAAAAGTAATAGAAGCAGACTAATATATTGCTCTTACCTTACCTACCTTGTACGCTGTGCACACTGTACACCACTCTTACTCTTACTACTTAAGTGCTTATACTATAAGCAGCTAGCTGTTAGAGCCTATTTAACACTAATTAGTAGTTAATTTAATTAACTATAAA